>NW_008580163.1:557600-558930 GCF_000520115.1 Aphanomyces invadans
GACGGGAAAGGTACGGGAACGTGTTCCGAAATCTGTCTATTGTCAGAAAAAAGTTATTTTGTTTTGAAAACCTGTGTTTTCTGTCATTTTTCGTGGTATCCAAACTGGGTCTAAATCAAAATTTCCTGTGAAAATTCGAGAAATTACCACAGTGAGTTATGCTGTGAGCAATGATTTTGCAAAAGCAAAATTCGTCGTGGGCCGTACAATGAGCGAGGATTGCATTCTCCTGATAGCCTTGGCTCTACTCCTTCATGACTCAGAGCACCAGACAAGGGCAATACATATACCGCGGTCAAGGTTTAACTTAATGACCCAAACTGACGCCACTTGCGAGTTCCATTTCCGTTTCAACAAGGAGATTCGTCAACTTGTACAACTGCTACATTTACCCGATCCGATCATCACCCCGAAGAGATACCATGCAAGATCAATGGAGGCTCTCTGCATTTTGTTGAACCGTCTGGCGCGGCCACACCGCCTTGGCACCATGGTGTTGCTGTTCGGCCGGAGCCGTGAGGCTCTTTCAGTTATTTCAAACGTTGTGTTGCGCCACATCTACGAGCGGTTCAAGCATCTCCTGAACTGGACGATGGACGTCAAAATGGTCCTTGGATGGAAGCATGTGCAGCAGCCATAAACAAGAAAGGTGCCCCACTGGATTGTTGCATGGCTTCATTGATGACACAGTCAGAGCGATTTGTCGGCCTGGTCGTGGTGTCCAAAAGACAGCCTTCAATGATCACAAGGTATACATCAATTTTCATCGTGTTATTAATGGTTGTCCAACTAGAGAAAACTTGCCATCAAATTCCAGGCTATAACATGTCCAGATGGAATAATTGTGCACCTATATGGCCCGGAGTCTGGCTCCCGCCATGATGCGTATTTGCTCGAGAGAAGTCAAATCGTGGATTATTTGGTTGACAAGCTTTTTTGGAATGCCAAACGATATGTCAATTACGGGGATCTTGTGTATGGGGTCAATGATGTTATTGTTTGTGGCTACAAAGGTGCCCGTCTTGACCTATTTTAATCAACGTTCAACAGCCGTATGATCGCGGTCCGAGCAAGTGTTGAGTGTGGCTTTGAATACTACTACCTCTGTCCCGAAATACTTGCAACAAGAAGAATATCTTGAAAATGAAGGGCAAGATAATCGAATATTTTGAATCAAAGAATATGTACGGATAGAGGAGAAACTGAAGAACACCAATCAAGCACTTTCGCACCAGAATTCGTCCAATCAAGACATCGACGAAGGACAGTATGACCAATACTTTATCCCAATATAATATGGTCCGATTCGTATCCGGATATCCGGATATAT
>NW_008580163.1:570950-573352 GCF_000520115.1 Aphanomyces invadans
GTCCACGTTGGGATGATGTGAATGAAACTTGGTTCGATGGCAAGATTGGCACATGGCACTTCACAGCTCAAGTGCCAGCTCAGCGAAAAAGCCGCAATCGTCCGGCAGGAACAATGCAAACAGTTCCTGTCAGTGTGACTCGACCGGTGTACAAGGCCATGCTTCTTGAGAGGGTAATCCCAACTATCAAGGCCGTATGGCCGAAAGGAAGTGGAAGAAGCATCGTTATTCAACAAGACAACGCCCGCCCGCATGTGCCAGAATGCGACGCTGATATCGTCGCAGCGTGTCAAAGAGATGGCTGGGACATGCAGCTGAAATTCCAGCCCTCAAATTCTCCAGACCTGAACGTCTTGGACCTGGGCTTTTTCCGCGCGATCCAGACCCTTCAAGAGAGAAACACGTCCCGCTGCATTGATGACATTGTGGCTGCGACGGAGCAAGCGTGGGCTGAAGTTGATATGCAGACTCTGAACAACAACTTTCTTACGCTGCAGGGTTGCATGCGTGAAACAATTTGTGCCCGAGGAAGCAATGCCTACAAGATCCCACATATTGGCAAGGCGAAGCTTTTGGCCCGTGGAATGCTACCAGAGGTTTTGGTAGTGGAACGTGATGTTGTTGAGCTGGGATTCCAACAGCTGGACGAGTCTGATGTTAGTGCAAAGTTTGAGGAGCTTGCCGTTGAAGTTTCAGAAGCAATGAAGATGTGCGAATTCAGCTCTCAGCTGGAAAAGCTCATTGTCAACGACGAGCTTGAAGAGGACCCTGATGTTGAATTGGGCGGGCTTTTGGACTTGGTTCACTTGGTTTGAATAAAATTGTATTGATTTTTGTATTGAAAAATAGCAATATAAATAACAATCGTTTGTTGCAAGCTTTTCGGAATATCAATATTTCTGCTTGTTGCAAGTATTTCGGGACTGAGGTAGTAGTCCGAAATCTTTGGACTTTTGTGGATCATGATGGCAGTCAAAAACTTTGGGGACAAGCAGTTGGAATGCAATATGTTATTGCTGCAATTTTGACTAATGTTCACACTTGCATCAAAGGCGGCAACCAAGTTTCCGACTACTTCGGGATATCCCCACCAAGTGCAGAAGTATATCTGAATTCTAAGTCTTCGTAATACAACAATTTACAATTTCATGAGAAATGATTTAAGTACCTCAAGAGTACATTATATGAACTCTAATTGTGCCTCACGTTCAGGACGCTCTAACGTGAAACGTGCTTCACGCTCAGCCTTGTCCAGCTCATAGCGCTTTTCTTTCAACTCCAATCGTTGCTGGGCAAGTAGGTTGTTCTCATGTTGGACGCGTACTTCGCCGGCTTTTACTTCGTTTGCTTTTGCCACCATCTCTACCAACGACGTAACAACTGTGGAAGTGTCCGTTGGACGCTGTGATTGACGACCTTGTTTCTTGTTTGGCGTAGCATCGTCTGCATCATCGTTCATCTTGCGCTTCATTGTTGCCATTGCAGCCTCACAAATCTTCTCGCCATTGGACTCTCGTCGTTCGATCTGCTTTGCCTTGTCGTCCTTGAAAGCTTGCTTCTTGATTACCTAACCATTGATAGTTGTTGAGTTCCCGTAACATGTATTGCAGAGCAAACCAGGTCTTGTATGTCTTGAAGAAGTTGCTCACGCTCCTCGTACTCCACTTCTGTTCCCGAAGCTCATAGCGCTGCCATTGTTTCCTCTTGAAACGCAGTCATCAGGTCGTCGAATCTCTTTCGTGTTGCGTTGGCTGTAATTCCCTTCCTGTAGATGCGTTGAAGATGCTCTGTGACCTCTGTCCATCGCTTGCGAACGTCGCCATGAGGTGCCTCAAAAGGTCTTACATGGATTACTTCTTTCAGGAGCTCGACGTCTGTGCATCCCTTGAAGCCTAACGCTGTCTTGCGTCTGTAGGCAGACTGGACATCGACCTCGGTGTCGTCTTCCATTTACCAATGGTCACGACTTCTCACAGTGAATTCTATTGTCTCTGTGAGGATTTCTGACGATGAATTTTCTCTTACAAATTTCATTGTGTGACGCTCACAGTGAATATCTCACAAGGATTTTTATTAGCAAAATCACTCTAATGTCTCATTCAAGAGAGTTGACCATGGCATCGAGGTGAACCTCCTCATTTAGTCGGCAATTCAAATGAGCCAAAGCGCTCTCGTAGGACGAGGCGTCAAACTCGACATTATACGATGCAAAGTCTGCAATGAGAGCGTCCTTCTTCATATGAGGAAGCTTTTACTCGTTGCTGCCATGTATTTCAATGGACAATTCCATAACTTTTTGAACAATTACGAAAGTCTTTGGAATCGTGTCAGTCGGCAACTCATTGAACGCATTTTCTACAGCAACAATAAGCTCTTCGATGGTTCGAATGCACTTTTGGTAC
>NW_008580163.1:584784-585827 GCF_000520115.1 Aphanomyces invadans
CCCCGCGGTGAACGAGGAGGCATGTAGTGGCGATAGATGTGTGCAGGACGTGTTGCGTATCCGATGAATCGTGGAATGAAGTACTGGCGGGTCATTTTGTAATAGCTGTCCATGACCCGGAAGTTTTGCCGCGCAATATCTCAACAACCAAAATGGCTGGAAAGTGCAATAAACTACCCAATCAAAGCAGAGATCTTGCGCTTTCCAGAACGCCAATCAGACACTCAACAGGAGTATTATTAGACAAATGTTGTCAATAGTTTTACCTCCATCCGAAAAATAATGTCCGACTTCGTGTTTTGCGAAAACGAACTTTAAAATACGTAAAATATGCCAAAAAAACTATACAGTTAAATAGAGAAATGTACGCTGAATTCAATGAAAACAAAAACGTCCCAAAATATCATCAACACATGAGATAAAACGAATCCAATCCATATAACTAATGCAAGTGTAGTGTCGCGTGCACCTGAATGGGACTAATAAAAAGAATCCGGATAACATCCGCAAAATCCGGATAAAATATCGGCGGGAAAACTTGGCGGCTTGTCCAAATCATGCGCGCTGGCACCAAGAAGAAGAACCTGACGAACACTCAGAGGCAACACCTACTTCAGCACCTCTTGAAGGTCTGCCTTCCGGATGGCAAGCTACCTCGAGGCACAGTTAAGAGCATGGCGATTTTGTTTGATTGTGACCCAAGGACTGTTCATCGTATTTGGGCACGCGCCTCTCTTGATTGCCCCGGCGTGCAGGCCATATGTGCTGATGTATCTTCTCGAAAGTAGACAAGAAGTGGACGAAAGATTAAATACATTAACCTTGCAGATCAGCTACGCAAAGTCTCTAAAGCTCGTCGAACCACCTTTAAGTCCACCGCAGCAGCAATGGGATGCCGCCGTCGACACTTCATGACTACTTCAAACGAGGGGTCTTCTCGAAATACTCAAGCAGCATCAAACCTTTATTGACTCCGGCAAACCAAGCTGCTCGACTAAAATGGGCACTTGACCATGTCCGCCACGAGAACGGTGAGCTTGTGT
>NW_008580163.1:594072-595091 GCF_000520115.1 Aphanomyces invadans
ACAGGTGGAAGTGAACGCAAAATTGGACTTGGTTGAGCTATGTAACGTGATACAGGCGCTTAACATGGACGACGAAGCCGACAATGGATTTACTGTCGACGTGATGGAAATTTTGCAGCTTTAATTGTTACGGAGCGAATTTAATGTCTTCTTATTTGTACTTCCTCTGTCCCATATTACTCGTCGATTTGAAAAACACACGTGTTCCATATTACTGAAACACAAACGCATTTGACTGGCTTACAAAAATTCTCAGCACTTTCATTGGTTATTAATGCCCTCGCCTACAAGAGAAGCGAGACAGGGCACGACATGTTCGACATCAAAAGACCGGCGTGGCGCAATGCCGCCTTCTTCAAATGTGGCAGAGCAAACTTGTTGTCGCCGGCATGCTCGAGTACCAGTCGAATCACAGCTTGAAAGGTGAGAAAAACACACTCGAGCTTCTCATAGCTCAGCTCATCAAACGCTGCGAGAGTGAATCGGATCACCTCATCCACAGTTCGGCTCACCCGTTCAACTTGAGCGAACATTCAAGTGGTGGCGGTGGACGAGCATGCCATTTTGCTGGAATCATCACAAGTCATGCATGTCGTCATGACAGACGTCGCCATGCACGTGCTCTTTCTCTGGATTTCCTTACGACCCGATATTGTGGGCTAGTTATCGGAGGCGCACCTGAGTCCCCTTCACGCACGACGCGCTTTCCCGCCGCATCTCGACAATGCAAGCAACGGCGAGCGTCGTGGTTGCCCTCATCGAGCATTTGAAACGCGCCCACGACGCCAGCGACGCTGTGCGCGCCGCGCTGCTGAACGCCAACTCCTTGACACGTTTGCGCAGGAATCTCGCGTAAGGATTGGGACAAATTCAAATGTGTGTTGATCTTTCTATGTGGCATGTATTTATTCGGGTGGTGAAAATGAGAAGTTGATTCAAGTTACGCTCTTGACAGCCAATGAATGGTTCCTTTGGCTTTTTATGCTCTTCATTGAATGATAACTTTCATCAAGTTTGGT
>NW_008580163.1:598351-603805 GCF_000520115.1 Aphanomyces invadans
AGTTTCTGTAAGGGTTCTTGAAGATTTTTCAAAACATGCTGTGGGAACCGGAAGAGGAAGCGGAAGAGATTCTACCGAAACTTCTCTTCTTTTTCAGATTTGTGTTTTGTTGAAGTCGGACATTCTTTTTCGGATGGAGGTAGTACAACATGACAAATTTCGCGGAACAGTATTGAACATATGTAAAGTATTGGACCCAGGATTGTGAATGTCATATATTAAGACCATAGAATATTCGGTATAACTACATATTCAATAAAAATACTCAACTTCACCGTTCTTAGAGCTTGGCAAGTGCGATACGTTTAAATTGTCTTTAGCTGGGAGGAATCAATTTTGACTGATATATTTTGAATCTCTTACAAAACTGTGCGGGCACTCACAGTCAATATCCTGCACGACGACGACGGTCCGATGTCCCTGATGCGCCGGCGGAACGTGCGCCATCGCAAGCGCAAGTACCGAGCAATGAAAAAACCAGAGTTTGTGGCACTACGGAGTTAGCTCCAGCACCTTCAGACACAAGTACAAGCCATCGTCGCGAAGAATTCAAACAAATCGCGCTCGCGACGGATGTTCTTCATACACTACAACCAAAACAAGTCGCTTCGAGAACAGGGGTATCGCCAGCAAGCCCTCATGACAATGCTAACTTCGTGGGTAGTGCCCTACCCCATGTGAGGTCGCAGTTACCTTTTCTCCTCTACTGACACATAACACATGTGCCCAGAGTATTCCACATCGCTCGTCGTGACGACTCCTCGCCAACTCTATTGCAACAAAATACGGCTGCCAGTAGCTCAGCGACAAGTTGTTCCACATGGCATCGGCTCGGCACTGCTGCAGCCCGTTTGGTGGCCGCTCGATGACAACAGAGCACTAACGCGCCTGCAACGAGACGACATCGCCACAGCTTACGAAACACACGCGCAAGAGAAAAAACGATCCTGCGTGGTATGTGGACGTCGGGGAAGAGTGTGGCAGGAGCCATGCAGAGAATCGTCACCGACATTGTACGTCGTTCAGAGAATCGTCACCGACATTGTACGTCGTTCAGTATGCCAAGGCCACCCACAACGATCGGCTTGACTGGATGTGCGGCAGGTCAACGACGTCGCCGACGGCAACGTGGCGAATCAGCGCCTGGAGATGCAGCTTGGGACATCACAGGGTGTGGTGTACAAGCACAACTTGCTGCGGAACGGCAAGTGTCTGAAGAGTTGCGTGTGTCGTGGTGCGTTTGTGATGGACGACGAGAGCCATCCGTTGGTGGAGACACAGTTGCGGCCGTATGGATGGTCAGCACGGTGGATTCAACTTGATGTGTGGTAGGCACTTGTGTAAACAGGATCAAATCGCACACTCCATTTGGAACGGAGCGAGTGCAGCAGATAGATGACGTAGCCCATTTATCGAAGAGTTCGGGGTTGGCACAGGGAGAATCGGGTCGACAACGGCGCGTCGACGTGAAGGCTCTGGATAGAAGTCGTGCGTGTGTACATCCTGGCACGCGATTTCGACACCTGAAGCGAATCATGACGGGAGCTTCCGCACGCCGCTAAACGGCCCAACGCTTACATCGATTATTGCACATCCCGTGAAACCATCCTGCTTAACCATCCCAACCAAGTAGGTCCAATCAAGCTCGGGTGGGATGGATATACGACGTGATTGCTAATTTTCGAGGGTGCGCAACATTAGGGCGGTAACTTGATCGCACGTTGGGTACCCCCCCGGGATGTCGGTCCATTCGGCGCAGTCCGACGAGGACTTGGCAGCGAATGTGACACAACTGGCCCAACCAGACGGGATACTAGTCCAGCAGACCGGTCCGACGCCATAGAAGCCTTCCTTGCACTTCTCGTAGCATAGCCCCGTGTCAAGCTCTTCGTCCGACGCACACACGCCCAACTCGGGCTTCCCGATGACGATCTTCTTTGCACAGGACAGGTCGAAGTTTTTACCCAGTCCAAGCTCCTCGCAGTCTGGTGGATTGGGGCGGCAAAGGCAGCAGCCAAAGGCGCTGTACCGGTCCGCGCACTTGGGGTACACCATAAGACCATACTTCTCGCACTTGTCCTTGCCGTGTTTCGCTTCACAACGCTCCATCGCACCGTTGAAACTGAGACCGTCGTTCGCCCTCCAAGGGTAGCCAGCTCCTCGGGAGTATTCGCTCAAGCGGCAAAAGAGGCCATGGTCCTCGAAGACTTGGCCCTCGCGTTGGGGGCAATTCGAATGGCAGTCGAGGTGGTTACGAGACATGCCATCCGGGCAATCGTCGTAGCAGAACACTCCAATGCGTTCTTGGCCTGGCGCGCATGACTTGGGCACTGTGCCAACGCCTCGGGGGTACGAAGTGAACGTGCAGAACGGTGGGAGCCCCACGACGCTTGGGAGCAACACAGACGTTTCGTCGAGCGTAGCCAAGACGGCCTCGGCGACGACAGTCAGTGCAAAAGTAGACTTCATGGTTGGAGCAAGTGAGCGATGCAAGTACAAAAGTGAACTACTCGAAATCCTGCCCGCGACGACTCCTACCTTTGTCGCGGGACATAGCGGCGACATGCCGGCAGCTGGATTCGTTTGTCGCCGGTGCGTATCGAAGTCGCGACAGCAAAGCTGCCGTCCAACCTCGTTCCACCATGGTTTTAGTCATGGCAAGTCACGATAGAAACACGTCGTTGTTCTGCGCCGTCCACCCGAGGCGGCGAACGGTCGCTGGATGCGCAAGGGATCCAGTGCAGGCTCTTCGAAGTCTCTTGGTGGCCTGCACGGGAGACAGCATTCTACGATGGACACCTGGCTCGCCAGTCATAAGGCAGCACGCCTGGATATCGCGTGTGTGTATTCGCGTCAAGCCTATGCATGCGACATACCAGCCTCCAACAATGTCTACATCGTATCCATCGCAGCCCACATCCTACAACGCCTGCAAGCGGACTGGTGGTCCCCACGGACCGTCCCGGCCAAACGCGCACACGTGCATTAAAACGTCCCTAGGAGGTCGAAGGGGTTCCGATCGTTTCCAGTCGACGGAACGACCGGCGCTTGGGGGTCTCGCAAAGTATTCGCGCGGCATACCCATTTCCTGGGCACGACCGGTTGTGGTACGGCTCCAGATGCGACCCTTGTACATACTTCCATGTACTTCCAACAAACGTCAGAGGATCCTCTACAGCAGCTTGTCGTCAGCAATACATTTGGGGTCGCTAGTTCATACACGAAGAGGCTATGCCGGCCGTGCAGGTCCGATAGAGAGCAATGCCGAACCCCAAGTTTGGCCTCCCATCCTGCCGTCGGCTCCACGACTTGTCATTGCTGGCTGTCCACACCGTCGAATCGTCGGGCGACCGTTTGGGTTCTCGCAAGACACAGCTCCCAACAGACAAACAACATGCATGAGATGTTGTGTGCTCAGCACGATGTACATCAGCCAACCTTCCCAAACATCGAAATTGCCAACGCGACTGATCGATCGCAACAACGACGCGTGGATAGTTTTCGTGAGCAGCGCTCTCACGCGGTCAAACAGTCGGCAAAAAATGCGCTCGAAGCCCACGACTTGAAGCCACGGTTGCCAGCCAACCTGTACGCTTCTCGTGGTCGTCGCCATGGTCCACCCACGGCTCATTCACCCAATGTATTTAACTGCGGCCGCCTGCGACCGCGGCCGCGGCTGTACACAAGCCGCTCGTCGCTCTCAAGGTTTCGCGCATCCTTCGCAAACTCGCGGCCACGGTCCGACCAGCACAGTTGCCCCAAGCACGTTTATTTCTTCAACCAGACCCTCATCGTGCGTGTAGTGCGTCGGGTTCATCCGTCGATGCATGTTCCAACCCAGGTCGATGGCCCCGATGCTTGGCAATTTGGGTGGCAGTGGTTCCGCCAAGGCGAATTCCAGTGGGTCTGCATCGCGCAGTCCCTATGGCAGGCTAGTCGCTGACTCTAGTTGAACGTACACAGGTGCTTTAGTGATCATACGGATCTAACTCATGAAGTCGCGACGTCGAGTGAGCGACGTCGGTAGGAGACGGCAGCGAGGCGCACCCGCGATACGGCCGCTTGAGTACTGCAAAGTCATTTTTAGCTAGAACGATTTCACGATGGCAATTGAATCACTTCCCATTTTCGCCGGCGCTATCAACTCCGTACAGCTGCCGTCGAGACAACGACGTCATGAACATCCATTGGTAGTACACGGTGTTGTTCGCGTCGGGCGATGTTGCGCTCGACGCACCGGGCCCTTTCCTCGATGGCCGTCAGCGGCTCCAGTGATGGTTCGCCATGACGCGCCCCATGAACAGAAGCAGCCGTACGTCCTTCGATGGTGGGCACGCAAATCCAATCGGATTCAAATAGGATGGGCATGTCAGTGTGATCCTATCGGATCACGTACGAACACCATGCATGCATGGAGCCAGGGTTGTCGTTGTCGTTGGAGATGACCGGGAGGGGACCGCGGGGCGTCGAATGACGTGAAGTGTCCATCATTCGACTCGATCGTTGCGGTCGCGGTTGTCAACTTGATCTGCGCCCGAACCGACCGTCATGCACGAGTTCTGTCGAGAACTCGACACGGCTGACCTAGCTTGGTCCTGACGTTCGGCCATCGCTCTCGCCAACCAATGAATCCTTCAAGACTACATGCCTCTGAGCTCCAAGCACTGTGGAACGCCAAGGCGGTCGGTCCAGCGGTTCGCTTGTAGCCACACCTTGCACTGTTGGAATGCTGGAGCACTCTAGGCGTCTCCGAGTTGAATTGGTGCAAGCCGTCGTATGGGGAACTCACGATTTGCGGGTTTGAATCGACCGCGTTTGGCTAAGAAATCCGTTTTCGGTGGCCTGTCGACGTCGCCGTCAGGAACGACAGGGCGGTGAATCGTGCCACGTTGCTCTCGAAGGAGCCGTGTTGTCGAAAAGGAATCACACGCACGCGAGCACACGGACATGTTCCGCGTGCACGCAAGCAGGACGGTGTCAGATAGACCGACCAGCGAGCCGTGGCGTTTGTGATTGCCGGGGGACGTGTATCGCGGCCGGCGGCATCCGTCATGTGAGGAGCTTCAATTTCGCACAAGCAACTACGCTCGTTTGCGTCGCGCACGAGGGGCGGGCGCGGCTGCAGTTCCTACAGGACGTACGTCCACTCTGCTCGATTCCGCGAGAAGTGATGTTCCATTTCGACTGTGTCATCCGCTGGCGGATAGCATCCCAGCTGCACGTTTGCCGACGTGCGTGCCAGATACAGAGTCCTTGCTGGCGCACCGTGCTTGACCGACCTGCCTGCCTTGAATAAGTCTGCTCAGTAGTAGTCTGCCCGCCACCGAGGTGACGCCACCCGCACGCACAGCGACGACGTGGCAGAAGCCATGCAAATCGATTCCGCCATTGGTGGGGATTTTGATTGGCGAAAACTCGCACTTTGGTGACGTGTCACTCCACCATTCCCATCGC
>NW_008580163.1:603905-611162 GCF_000520115.1 Aphanomyces invadans
GCGGCTGCAGTTCCTACAGGACGTACGTCCATTCTGCTCGATTCCGCGAGAAGTGATGTTCCATTTCGACTGTGTCATCCGCTGGCGGATAGCATTCCAGCTGCACGTTTGCCGACGTGCGTGCCAGATACAGAGTCCTTGCTGGCGCACCGTGCTTGACCGACCTGCCTGCCTTGAATAAGTCTGCTCAGTAGTGGTCTGCCCGCCACCGAGGTGACGCCACCCGCACGCACAGCGACGACGTGGCAGAAGCCATGCAAATCGATTCCGCCATTGGTGGGGATTTTGATTGGCGAAAACTCGCACTTTGGTGACGTGTCACTCCACCATTCCCATCGCATCGCCCAGTCGATGGTGCCAACCACCGTGGTCAGGGTGGCGGGGTGCCGTCGGTGGGTTGGTGCAGGAGGTTCATGGCCCTGGCGTGGGTGGCCGGCTATTGTCGATCCCGCTCGATTCGCGGCATGGCGGTCCCCTGCTCAAGATGAACATGGCTGCGTTATCGCAAGCAGTTTATCGGACAGCGCTTCAAGTTGGTGAGGTGTTCGATGACAGCTCAATAACCTCACCAACTTGAAGAACAGATGTATACGAGAGCGGTTGATATCCAAGCGACACGAATACGACGAAACCCACGATTGTTGACGGATTGAGCGATGGCGACTTGATCCGTCGACCAGCAGACTTCGACATCGTGCAGTCAGTTTAGGTACAACCAAGTCGTGAATGCCGTGCGTGAGAGCTTGTCGGGAATGACATGTCCCATTCGTGGGGGAGGGCATGGCAGCATTTTGATTGGTTCCGACAATTCCTTTTATCCAATCGGATGCATCCGTTCAGCCGACGGCTCCACGGAACGGTGAGAACTTGTGTACGCATGTGTGTCTCAGCCTGGCATGTCGCATCGAAATCTCTCCAATTTTGTATGGAACGATGACGCGCGCTTGCATTTGGGATATGCGCCAATCCAATCACGTGAATTTGGCAATTTCTACCAATTAAAAGCGCTCCGATTCTACCGAATGCCTCATCGTACAATCCACCACTTGCCCGAACGCAATGTCGGCGGTATACGAGAGGTGGACTGCGGTGGTCGTCGGCACGATTCACCACGATAACACTGCGGTCGACGGGGCCGGGCCGTCCGCACGGTTCATCCCTCTCTCTCCCCACGACAAGAACGCGGTCGTCGGCGACGCCGGTGACGTTGGGGCGCATGTGAACTAATCGTGCGAAACGGCCGTTTGGACACGAAACTGCATCGAAGAAGGCGGTGGTGAGAAATTGCGATCTCCCCCGTCATCGATCGAGGCAACAATAACGGCGACGCTGTGCGGCTGTGCCTGCCGACTCGACGAACGCAACCCAGCCCCCGACACTCCACGTTCGCTGGTTCAAGCTGCGACGCATCCGTCGTACGCATCGACAACGTCATGGCTGACGACGACGATCACAGTAACCATGGCGACATCCGCCGCCAGACAGCGTCGTTACGCATGCGCAAGTACCGCTCACAAAAGAAGGAGGAGTTCCAGCGCCTCGAGGCCGAGTGGAAGTGTCTCGAAGAGACACTCAAGGAGTTGCAGCGGCAAACCGCGTCACGACAAGTGCGCCGGGTCCCCGGTAGGCAAACCATGGACCCCCGCATGGCAGAAGTCCTGGCCAAGCGCACGTCGCACCTGCGCGGCGACGTCGATGCCCAGTACAAGCTCGCGTGCTGCTTACGGGACTGGGTCGCGTCGCAACCCCCCACGCCAGTGTGTACTTTTGTGGACACCGCGTTTCCTTCGATGTTGTCACGTGCCGTGTTCGTAGGGCTTGACGTCCCACACGGCATGGATTCATTCGTCGCTACGTGCCGACCCGGACGCGCGCCGCGTGGGGCTGCAATGGCTCAGTGAAAAACTATACCACACGTCGCACTCGGCTGTGCCCCATCATCCACTGCGTGGGGCGGGCGATGCGTATCACTTGGCCGTGCGCACAAACGACGGCGTCGACGCCCCCGTCACGATCGTCGCGATTGAATTCCATTTTCAATTTGATATTGTGTTTGTTCCGTTTGAGACCGTGGTCGGCACGTTGGAGGCCATGGGGGGCCGCACCACGTTTGTCATGCCGGACATGGTCGCGTTGCAGGTACCCCCCCCCCGCGTCGACCTGTTGTTGCCGCCGCCGCCAATTTCATCGTGCTGCTCTCGTAGACGGTCGAGTCGGTGGGCGACACATTGCGATATTCGTACGGTGTCAATGCGCGCAATGGCGTGTCGATGCGCCGAGTGACAAACGTGTTTCGAAATCCCGACGGGACAAGAGCAGTCATGACAAGCGCCATGGTCGCCGACGACGAGAGGTTTCCCCTTGGTCCTGGCGAGATTCGGTCGCACGGATTTGGCTGGTACGTCTCGAATGCTCGATGCCGTGGGTACCTGACTCGCGCGGGCAGGTCGGTCGCCGAGCGTGTGGCCGACAGCATCACGACCGTGCGTGGCTCGATGCTGCACTACACCCCATTCACGACAGACGGGGTGATCTCGCTCGAACACATCGGCCAACTGTTTGGTGTCGATCACCACGACCACCGGCGCAGAGAAGACTTGATTGCGCACGTGCAAACACAAGCCGAAGCCCAGGTCGGCGACACGTTTCGTCAACACCTTCGCGCGTTGCGCCATCATTTCATGCAAACTCCACCCAGCCACGCGTCGTGACACGAACGTGCGCTTTATGCGCGACATAGACACCATTATTTGCTAGCAAACTCTCGTTTTTGAAGTGGTGGGCCTGCCCCCCTTGTCTCTTGTGGGAATATGCCAACGACGTCTATGGTTGGTGGACGCAGATGACGTCGCATGCATGGCTGACGACTACACCCGTCCTCGCCTTCGATATAACGCGGACCCAATGGGCTGGAGACCGCGGCAGTAGACTCGGCATTGTCGATCGACTTGCACGGGGGAGGGCTCGGACGGGTGTCGCCCATTCTGACGAGATCGTTCTCGGCTCGCACTGCTCCTGATTTGCTCGCAATCCAATTGGGGACGTCGGAGCCGTGCGCAGGCGGCGGCCCGCCAGTTTGCCAAGGTCGTAGGGACACGACGAGGTGGGCTGGCACAAGAATCGAAGGTCGGTGGGTGAAGCGCGTCCCACATCGCACACGTAACATCGTGCCAATGGCAAATGAACGCTGTGAAACGAAGCAGCGCACGGTTGACGCATGATACCATGGTATGGCATGCCGAGTGCTCGTGTGTTGGATGGGCCATTCTCGATGTCGGGTGTGGATTTGTTTCACCGAGAGATTTGGCCGGCGTCATCTCCCCCGATGCCCCATCCATCAAAACGTCATCCAAATGTCGTGGTCCGTCTCAGTCCATGCACGCAGGGGCCGGGCAAGGTCGGAGGAAGGCATTACGAGGCGTCGGTGATGCGTGCATCAATGTGGCAAGATGCCGAGCTTGTGGACTCGGCGTCCAAATGCTGTGACATGGAAACGAGAGCTGGGTCGCGTCATTCTGGCTTGAGTACGATGGCCCGCTTGCAAGGCTCGGACAGGTCGCCGGCATTTCCTCGGCGTAGACCAGCAGAGATCATTCAGTCAAGGTAATCGCTCAACGATCTCAACGATCTCGTTTGGTCGTGGGAGGTGCTCGTGGTCGACCAGCGGCTACCATTCTCATGGCCACACTTTGTAAAGCGGTCATGAGCCAAGGCTGAACGCAGCGGCAACATACCACCACACAACTAGTGCGCCACAGTCGGCGTGGATTTCGAGTTCGATAGGACGCTTGAACCACCGTCAAGTACCAATATTGCTACGAGTCCCATGACAACTCCCGCCAACAAGGCGTCAGCCTTCTTACCCCGGCCTCGCCCCTCGCCGCATTGATATCGCGACAACTGCGCCTTGCAAACCACCAGTCGTCGCCTCTTCATAGCAGCGTCGACGTAACTCTCGATCTTGCGTGCTCTGGTTGTGCGTCTCCGCCGACTCTTGGTTTGTTCGGGACATTGGGTGCGTGCATGGACCATGCTCCCTCCATGGGCGAATGATTCCATTGTCCGTGCACGGCACGATGGCTTTGGACCACGACTAAGGTCTGTTGGGCCGGTGGGGTTGGATCTGCCTTTGGTCGGTAGCCGTCATGGAGAGTTCTTGAGGCCTGATGTACTAGGTGTGTGGCCCCCGACATGGGGCCAAAATCACAAGCACTTCGTTGCCGTGTCGAAGCCGCTTTCGCGCACGTTGGGGTGTAGTCTTGCGGCGTCGCAATCGTGTGCGACGGACCAAGATGGCTAGTCCACACAAGATGGGGTGCGTCCCCCCTCGCAAGCAGAGGCCACGATGGGTCCCGACCATGTGCAGCGGTCCGACCATGGCCGATTTCTGAATTGGTGCGCGAGGCCGGCGGTGGCCACGCGAGGTGGCGGTGTTGGGGCAACTGCCGACGTTCGCCGAGGAGCATCTCGATCACCGAGGCCAATTTGCGGTGGTGGACAACTTGTCGAAGAGACGCAACGACTAGGCGCGGTGCTGGACGCTCCCTACGTATGGGAAGGCAGCAAAGCCATATTGCAAGCATGCGTGCATGTCGGAATGCTCCAAACGAGACAATTCAACAGCGCTACTGCGTGCATCACACAGCCATCAGGTAGTCACTGGAATCGTTTCACCGCCCCAACGCATGGCGAGACACGACGATTCTGGCCTCCGTCTGTAAATAACTACGTACCTGCCTGCGACAGCTGGATGTCAACTAGGCTCGAAGTACCAACGTTGTTCCGACCTCCGATTGCGAGCTCCACCACCAGCGCACGTTGTCGACTGTCGCCCCTGCGTAAATCTCTTCCTGTTGTACGTGGTGGACGCCCCCCCCCGTGCATGGAGATGTCCCCCCCTCCACTACCAGCGACGAAACCATCGAGTGAGACAACGCCGGCGCTGTAAATAGACCGCGTCCATGTCGCACGCGACTGGTACGACGGGATTTTCGTCGCAGCCATCGTCGTTCCTACGTCGCCACCGAATTGGAGGCTGCGAAGTGGACAGTGGTGCAAGAGCGCACCGAGGTAATGGGGGGCCTGTACTCTGCATGTTGGCCGTTGTGGCGGCATCATCTGTGCCACGCACCCCCCCCAACACATCGAGCGTGTCATTGCAAGTCGAATTTGCAGAGGAAGGCGTATCAACGTCTGCGTGTGGCAACGCGCCCGCCGCTGTCACGTTCCTTCGCCACACGCCAGGGCAACATCGTTCTTTTTAACCAATCCATACTCCTCGAAAATCAAAAATGCCCAACGATTCGATCTAAATTCATCCATTTCAGCCAATCCCACGATTTCGCTGGATTTTTACTCGCAGGTTCCAGCCACTCTGACCTGGCATGTCACACTGGGCATGTCGCATCCACACCACCCTCACTCACCACGTCGCCGCCACCTTGCCTTGACGCTTGCGTGTACAGAGCAGTGTATGCATTTGGGGCGACGAGAGGAGTCGATGGGGCAACTGTGTGAGGGGGAGAGCAAAGGGGGGGAACAAAGGCACCTCTGCGACGGGCTAGGGTGCCGTCGTGCCCACTCGTGAGTTTGACGTCGCGTTTTGATGACGGCATGCTAGTAGGGTAGAATCATGTGGTGGGAAAATTCCAAGCTGACCCTCCGCCTGCCACCACGTCCGTTCAAGTGACCTGAATTGTGGCGCCGTCAAGCTCAGTGCATGCGCTGCCGGACGTTCCCACGACTCGACGGTTGCATTTCATCCGACCGCCACGACGAACCGATCCTCACAACGTCATTTCGCCCCCCCCACGTTCCTTCCGTTGTCGCACACACGAGAGATCCCATGGCAAACGACGACCACCACCAGGACAGCGACAGCCTCGGCGGCGACGACACACGCCGTCAAATGGCGTCGCTGCGCATGCGTAAATATCGGTCGCTCAAGAAGGAAGAGTTCCGGCGCATCGAGGACGAGTGCCGGTCCCTACAACAGACCCTGCATCACCTGCTGCGCCAGCGCGCTCACTCGGGTGGGGACCCACCCCCCGCTACAAGCAGAATGATTCAACGCGAAGTCCACCACAGCATCGCTGAACAAGTGGCCCGCCACACGCGCCATCTTCGCCATGAAGTCGAAGCCAACTACAAGCTCGCGTTCTGCTTGCGAGATTGGGTGGCGTCCCAGCATCCCGCGCCTGTACGTTGTGCAGCCGATGCGACGACTTGTTTTGGCAATCGTGACGGTGTTCGTAGAGCCTGACGCCGCAAATGCCATGGATATATGCCACGCTGAGCGCCAATCCAGACGTCCGGTGGGCTGGACTGCAATGGCTCAGTGAGAGGCTGTTGCACACAGCCAACTCGGTCGTACCGCAGCACCCGATGGACGTCCGAGGGGGGGATGCCATCCACGTATCGGTGCACTCTCCTGACCACACCGACGACCCCATCGCAAGCGGCGCGATGGAATTCCATTTTCAGTTTTACATTGTGTTTGTACCGTTTTCCGACGTCGTGTCGGCCTTGGTGTTGTTGAATTCCCAGCGAGCGTTCGTTGTCCCCGATGTGGTGGCGTGCCAGGTAATGCCATCCACGGCCCCCATCGCTCCGTCGGTCGATGAAGTAAACTGTCGCTGGCGATGGTAGATGGTCGAAGAAGCCAACTCGCTACGATATACGTATGCGGCGAATCCGCACAACGGAGTCACCCTGCGGCAAGTGACCGCCTTGTTCCACACCCCCGACAGCACAAGGGCAGTGCTCACGAGCGCCAAAGTGACCGACGACGAAATGTATCCACTTCAAGATGGAGAAGTGCGATCCCACGGGTTTGGATGGTGCGGCCGACAACTTGGGAACCACTGCAGTCACTCTGTGCGTAGGACGGTCGCCGAGAGCGTCGGGCCCAACATCACGACGATCCGGGGATCGACGCTGTATTACGCCCCCATCTCCACGACCGGCCCAATCTCGTTCGAAGAGGTTGGCGACTTGTTTGGTGTCGACCATCGCCAGTACAGATGCAGAAGCGACTTGATCGCGCAAGTTCAGTCGCAAGCCGAAGCTACTGTGACTGCTTGCTTTCGGCGGCACGTTCATGCTCTGCGGCATCACTTGGACGGCAAAGTCACCTCACCAGGGGACGCGATCCATGCTCGAGCACTCGCGTACCCAACTGAACATGTTGAAAAGAAATGGCGCGGCATGCACTGCGATGGCAACTACACCTTGATGCTGATGCCGCGTACGCAAAAT
>NW_008580163.1:611402-612851 GCF_000520115.1 Aphanomyces invadans
AAAATAAAGCGAACGCTTGGTGCTACCGCGGGACAAACTCAACTCAGCAACCTCTTGCCTCGGTGTTTTCTAGCTGTGAACGAATCGCTAGTTTATCGCATGCGATCATTTCTCAATCTCACTGCTGAGGGGGTGATGGGCCGTCTCCATGGAGAGTGAGCAGTACGTTGGCAAGCGCTTATACATGACGTGTGGCGGGGGGGGGCAGTGATCATGCCAAGACCGGCGCCACGATATCGACCGCAACGTTGAGACCTGCCATGAGCTCCACGTGGGAATAAAATACTCGAGACCGACTCGTGGGTGCGTGTGAGACTTGAAATTGTCGACAAACCAGGGTGCACCGACACGTGAAAAGAAATGACCAGTCCATGGAAGTCACGAGTGTGCTTCAAACTTGACCCAAGCGGGGGGGGGGTTCAAGTCACTTCTACGAGCAGACGCGGATCGCTGCAAACGACTGCCAGCGAAACCAATGCACTCAAACGTATCGATACATCCGTGAACAGGCGTGCTCGAGCTGGCCGTATAACACGCGGATAGGGTGTGGGAGGGACCACATCATTCATCATGCGCTGACAGCGCACAACAAGGCATGAGAGCATGCCTTGCATTTCGTTTGGACAACATACGGCGGTGTATATGGCAAGCCACTTCGCGACACAAAACGGAATTCCGTGCTGTAGCAGCCACCGTTCACGTGAACTTGCTTGCCAGGGGACGTACTGGGAATGTCCGACTGTTTGCTGAAGCCACGGCAAGACGAGAAAGGTGCGACGTGAGGGGTCGTGCATTCCACATCGAAAGGGCGGTAAGATATTCCTGGATCGTACTTGGCGCTTCAATTACACGGCACTTGGGCACCTGGAGTCTCCTCCATGGGATCCACGATAACAGCATGGCGGACGGAATCAATCGCCGTGCTACAACACGGCCGCGCATTGTCCCCCGTCCCGAACGTGGACAGGTCGTCGTGGTGATGACTCAAAATATCCTCTCTGATGTTGACACCATTCGCACCGTCAGCTCATCCGAAAGCCGTCCAGGTTGCGCATGGCCTACAAGTGTTTCTGCGAGGGCGGCGACGAGCCGATCGAGATGTCGTCTCTCCGAACAACGCCGAAACGAATCGTTTTGGTGTATGTAAATGTGGCAGGGACGTTGCTCGTTTCCGACGGTTGAAAGCGCCCGGAGAACGCTGGAGGATGTTCGCAACCCACGACGACGTTCCCTCGCTCTGACACATGCATTGTTGACCAAAGCACAAATTGAAAGTCATCGCATTGATGACGTTTAGCGTCTCCGAAAGTACTAGTCACTAGACGTCACTTCTCGTCGTCAAACCACGAGAAGCAAACGGCGGCGGTGGCAAGAAGTGAAGACGCTGTTCGTGTGGTGTGTACGCGTGGGAAGAAGCACGTCGAGGAAAGCTGCGTCCTGACAGACTCC
>NW_008580163.1:637864-660137 GCF_000520115.1 Aphanomyces invadans
GAATAGAATTGCCGTTTTTCCTATGTGGGTGAATTGGACAATTTCGATTGGATATAAAGTTTGTATTTTCAGCCAATCTTAATTTTACCTTAGTTACTAGATCGTCGTCGTGTTGGGTCGACTGCTGACCCTGTCTGTGTTGGATTCGAGCAGAGTCTGATCGAGGGTGTGGACAACACGGAGCGGCGCCTCAAACGGGTCCATGGAGAGGACTTGTGGGGGGGGGCTCCGCAGAGCAAGCACCAACGAAGCGTTCGCCTGTACTGTAGCCTCGCGTCAGACTTGTATGAGTTGTTAACGTTATCGCGTCTTGGAAGGATAACGTAACAACGACGACGAGGAATTGTGCGGACGGCAACCGGGAAATTTTCGCCAACTCGTCGTTCGATCGCTCGGGGCATGAATGCAGTGCCCACACCAAGCATGGCTGACAGTGGCGGCCTCCACGTCGGGACTAGTACGAGAGCGACACCCAGCCAGCAGCGACTTGAAGCGCAAGACAGCGTCGACGATTCGCTTGCGCAAGTGTCGCAACACAAACCCGGTTTCCAGTGCCTCGCGACCGAGTGCACGTTTCTCGAACAGACGCTCGAACGATTGCGGCGCGAGCGCATGACATCGAGGCATGACCAGACCATCTGCCGTTTGGCCAGCGGACTTCGGCAAATTCCTGCGACGCGAAGCCGACGCCAAGGTCCAACCAGCGTGCAGCCTGTGCGATTCGGTCGAATCCCATCCCCGTGGTCGAGGCCGGATGTCGCGCGATCAACTCGCAATTCCATTTGTGGATCCACGCCACGTTCCGCGGTGATGCCCGTCAGATGAACCTCACATCTGACGGGAATAGTGGAAAATTCTACCACTTGGCCCGCTCGGCCATTCCCCACCTCGCCTGTGGGGGAGTGCATGTGATTCGATGCAAAGCGAACACGACCGCTGGTGAACACCCCCAGCACCACGTCAGCAAGGAGCTATGACCTTCACTAGTGATAGCTATCCCTATCACTTGTGAAGCACGTAAACCCCGGAATGGCATTGCGTACGCAAGTGCTGTCGCCCTTGGGGTCACAACCAGGTACGGCGTTACGATTTCTCCAACTATATATGGAACTGACTATGGGTGCATGCAGAGTTGTATAACCAGTCATCCAAAAAATACGCCAAGGACACACTAACTCGCGACGGTGGCAATGGCCAGCGACAGCTCGTATGCCGTGCCAGACGTAGCTGCGTGCGAGGTGCCAACCAAATCTTGTGGCAAATCAATGTGTGTGGAGCTTGGCCTGCTTTCGGACCTGAGCTGAGCCATTGAAAGAAGACATGGCACTTCTCATGGCGTTGGGAGTTCGGATACGTTCACTCGTCGTCGTTCCTATAGTTGGGGCTGTTGGGGATCATGTTGTTAGGCGTGCGTACCCCCTTCCCCTTTCCCCTGACCAAGAATCTCTGCGTGTTGCAAAGCGAACGATGCAAGCACTGCTTACATGGCGCAAGGAATGGCTCTTACGGTGTACAGAATGCATTTGGATGGGCTGAGTCGGGGGTGGTGCGAACAGAAGGAGGGGATCGAGGATGGGCATTCAACGAACGGGTTCATCGACATAATTCTTCCGTTTTCCGCTGAGGTGGAGCAGTGGAGAGTTGCCAAGAGTCTAGTTCATTAGCCTGCGCGATGCGACGGTTCATGACGGGGCAAACAGGAAGGTCGCCATGAACCGTGATGGCAAGTGAGCTGGTGGGACGGTTCCACAGCAGAACATAGCTGGCAGTGACACGCACCCACCCACTTGTTCAGCGCAGATGACATCTCGACATCTTCAAAACACGTGCGACCACTTCCAAGCTAGCCGTCGGAGCTTCGCCAACATTTCATTGAAAGGGAGAGGGGCTGATGTGAATCGCCAGGGTGAAAGCTTAGCCCCTTGTTGGCAGGGAAAGGAACTCACAAAGCATGCGCGGTTGGACAGTTGTAAGTTGCGAAACATGCGTTCGCATCGAGTGCGACGGCCGTGTCAAGGGCGCCCCAATACGTTCGCATGGATGGATTCCAAGTCTGTTTGAGGGCGAGGAGTCGAACTTTTCGAGTCGGCTTCGTCGCGGCGTGCTAGACACATGAATGTACTGCGCACCCCATCCAAGAGGGCGATGGAATGTTCGTTACTCTCACGTAAGCCTTCGAGGTCGACGACGACGCGGACCGCTGGCGCAGGTTCTAGACAGCACACGACATGCAACACTTGCCTGTCGTCGCAGTCGACGTCAAGGAGATCTTGGTTATTCCAGTCGGGGTGTGCCGTCATGCTCGCAGAGTTGTGGCGGCCGTTGGATTGACGTGGTGCCTTCGGATCTGGTCTGTTTGTATATTTTTAGCGGACGAGATTTGAACCAGCAAGGCTTGGTCCCATGGAGCCCCCATTCGAGTGTAGTCGTGGGGAATGCTCGGCGTCAATCGCGAGTCACGGTTGTCGTCAGGGTCCGTCGACGACCTTACGACCGCCGCCCAAGCTGGTCTGTTCCTCCTCGCGCAAAACAACGACTTGCAAGTCCAAATCGGCGAACTGAACGACCGAGTGGGTCACCAAGCGCACGAACTGGAGCTAGCGGCTGCCAAGTACGACGCGTGCTGGCGCCAGCGCTGCCACGCCATGCAAGAAGTGGCCGACGTCCTCAAAGAAAATCATGAGTTGCAGCGCGATCTGCGGCTCGCCAATGCTCACATTGTGAAGCTTGAAGATGACGTCAGCAAGTTGGAATCCCGTGTGCACGTTGCCGAAAGTGCATTAAATCGCCTGATGCACAACAACAAAACGATCCGTCCGCCAGGGCGACCCCAAACGAAATGGTCCGAGCCAGAGTCGACCTTGTCGGTTCAGAATTGGCAAGCACTGCCAACCATGGCAGAGCCCGGGCGAGACCCGCCCAATCAAGATGATTCGATCCATGAAGGGAACGAAGACCCCTTCGCCACTGAGCCTCCATCGTCGACACTATCCGTTGGGTCCCCACACGGGCAAGACGGTTCGAAACTCGACGGATCGGTATCTCTCGACGAACTGTACCAGAAAAGTGTGGCAGCACTTGCAACCCAAACACAGCAAATGCAAGAAATGCAACTAGAACAAGCAGAGGAGCGCGACTTGATTGCCAGCATGCGGCAAACGATCGCACAACTCAAGCAGGTGAGCTCCGTTTGGAAAGTCGCGTAGATAACAAAGGCCCGTATCCTCTGCAGCAAGTGTCCCATCTCGAGGTCATGTCGACGCCCCCCCTCGACAAGGACGGAGCCACCGCGGACTCTTTTCTGCCCGACTCCGCGACGTTCGTGCGAGACCAATCCACTGGCATCGTTCCAGCCGTAGTGACCGCACTCGACACATCATCCACGCATGATCTTGGCCAAGCGAATTTGTTGGTGTTGGACAAAGCCATCACACTGGAGGGCATGCACCAGTTGGTGGGGCAGCTCAAAGCCCACGCGCCGCTAATTTGGAGTCGATCCATTGACAGCGTGTCCTCGAAGGAGCCTCGACCCGTGCCACCGTCATATCAAGTTCCCCGTCAGTGCCGTAAGTACCCTCCACCAAGGCTCACACCGAAGCCCATTTAACTGTGTAGACGCTGCGATTGCATGTCTCCAGGACATTTGGCCCGCGGCGACTGAAGCCGACTTCATGGACATCACAGATTGGCTCCACGTAGCGTTTCGAGGCACGGGGATGCACCGCCCCCTTCGCATGCGCAACTTGTCCGAAGAGACAGCAGCGCAGGTCGTGACGACTCTGGTGCCTCTTCTTCAGGCAGCCTGCCATCGAACGGTCGAAGTTACTCTCTTTGACCGTGTGCACTACACCACGGATGTCGTCCTTCGTTGTTAAGGTCGCCGAGCGACCATCTTTTTCCGTCGATGGACGACGATCGAGATGGAATCGAGTTCATAGTTAGTGCTCACGTCAACAAGGACTTGATCCGTCGTAGCTCATGGACAACTGTCAGTGCGTTCGGTCGTTTGGTTGGGCGAAAGTCCATGCATTGCGTCGCTAGGTCAAGAATCGGGTCGGGACAGCTGTAGCTAAACTTGGGCTGCATCCTGCCCTGGCCAACCAGCAGTGCGATCTGTTTGTTGTCGAGTCCGCCGCCTGCCCCGCCTTCCAAGTTTGTAAAGGGTGGCTTGCACGTGTCAAGCTCACACAGCAGCGCGCCAAATGCGTACATATCTGCCGCAAAGGAGTAGTCTGTCGCGTGGGCCAGGAGTTCGGGGGCGATGTTGCCCGCCGTTCGGCTGTGTGTGTTGGACATGCTGAGTTGAACCTCTTTGTCGCGCGTGAGCCCCATGTCGCCGAGTTTGACGTTGTACGTCGACGAGAGAAGCACGTTCTTGGCTTTGAGCCCACGGTGCGTCAATTGGAGGCCGTGCATATAGGCCACACCTTCAGCGATTCCAAGTGCCCACGCTAGCTTGGTCACTGGTGCCTTTTTCGCCGACAACCATTTGAACTTTGTGGAGCTCTCGTCGGCCGCCAGCACCGTCGCGAGGTTGCCCAGCTCCATGAACTCTGTCACGAGGGACACGTCTCGCGCTGATTTAAACACAGCACCGACGAACGTGGTAATGTGCGGGTGGCGCAACCGTGCGCAAAGGCAGATTTCGTCCACAAAGACTTGCATCGTGTCCGCGCAGTCGGCGCGCTTGAGGAGGCAAGCGAGGGGCGTCTTGAGCGCGACATCGACTTCGTTGTAGTGGGCTCGATACACGGCGCAGTGGGTGCCGTTGGCCACGTGCTTCTTTCCTCGCAGTTTTCCCGGAAGTTGAAACGGCAGCAGGACTGTTTCGATGGGAGGGTTTTTTCCTGCTGGTGGGTCAAGGGCATTGAGATCGACGCTGCCCATGGCCGCAGCCTTGCGCATTCGGCAGCATACGATGGCGAGCACGACAGCGACGAGGCCCAATGACCCTGCCGCGATGGCAAGGACCAGTTGCTCGTGGGAGGTGTCCACGGGGTTGGTGAGCTCTACTTTGCCAAGGATCACGTGAAGAAGCGATGGCGGGAGCGTGAGCTACCTGGAACACTCAACGGGGGCGGCACGAGGTCGGATGACGAATGGTTGGCCATGTCAAGGGTATGGAAAAAAGTTGAGAAGTGGGCTACATGCGCAGGGTGGTTTTGAGGATGCTAAATATAGATGACCCGCATCACATCTCTTCTTCGTCGTGGGGATTGATAACGATAAAGCTGGAGGGTTTCGTTTCTGCACCCGCATATTCTGCTGTCTGTGGGACGGCCATGTCGCACCAGGACAGTCGCGGCCATCCAAGCGCAGCTCAAAGTTCGCTATCGTGGTGGACGGTCGTCGCGTTGATACGGCCGGCGCTAGTCCCGAGCGTACTGATTGGTTGCTGGCGCCGAATGGTGTGCTGGGATTGGTTGAAATTATCCACGTTGACCAATGGCATCGTCGCATGGTTCCGTAGCGCAGCACTCGCTGGAATCGCTCGTCTCGACCGCCGTGACGCAACATGGCATGGGGAGCGAAGACGGGAGTGACGGACCTGGTCCAAAAGCTGCAAGCGGGGAACACGAAGAACATGTACGTCCTGCGCACGCGCACCGTCAGCACAGCCGATGCGATTGCGCTGGCGGCGGCGCTGGCGACGCATCCGATCATGGAAGAGTTTTACTTGTCTGGCCACGACTTGGACGCGGCAGGGTTGGCGGCGTTTGCGTCTGTCTTGGCCACGAATACAGTGCTGCAAAAGCTTGCGGTGGGCACGTCTGCGTTGGGTGATGCTGGCGTCGCGGTGTTGGCGAACGGCCTCGCGCAGAATCCCACCAGCGCCATCATCGACTGGGACTTTGAGCTGAAAGGGTTCGGCAATGCCGGCGCAGCGTCCATCGGGGCCATGTTGGCCGCCAATTGCAGCATTCGCCACGTCAACGTGTCTCGCAATACTTTCGACGCGACTGGATTTGACGCCATTATCGCCGGACTTCATGCATCCCCCACATCCACCGTTCAATCTCTCGACGTGCACGACAGCGACCTCGTCCTTGGAAGCTCGTCCGTCCTTCCCGACTACATTCGCGACTCAAAGTGTAGTCTGCGCTCGATTGTGCTGACTGGGAACCCTCTGGGCAAGACGGCGACGGCATTCTTTTCCGCGCTGGGCACCAACACGTCGATTGAATCGCTGCACTTGTCCCATTGCAACCTCTCCGACGATGCACTCGCGGCGCTCGGACATGCCTTGGCAACCAACCAACACTTGAAGCACTTGGACATATCGCACAGCTCGTTCTCCGCCAACAGCGTCGATGCCTTCAGCCACGGGCTCGCCCCAAATCGCACGCTCGAGTCGCTCGACCTGGCCACGACGGGGCTAAATGACACGCTCGTCGACACTCTGGCGGCCGCCTTGCCTCCTCAACTCACAGCTCTGAACGTCAGCGGCAATAGATTGACGGCTGTTGCTGCAACGTTGCTCTTGCGATCGACTTCTCTGACAGAACTCCGCCTCTTCCACAACGCGTTGGGAGATGGCATCGCCAAAGTTATGCCCGTGCTTCAAGCGAACAAGACCGTGCAAGTTCTCGACGTCGGGGCGAACGACCTCCACGGTGACCTGGCCGTCTTGCTCTTCAACGGTCTCCACGCGCATTCGAGTTTGAAAACTCTGGAGATGGGCGGCAACAACTTGGGCGACTCTGGGCTGGCTGCGCTGGAAGCGCTGCATGCTGCCAACCCGTCGCTGGACGTCGCCATGGACAAGGCCGCGTCCAGCGAACAAGTGTAGTCATCGACTCCCGTCGTCGGAAGAGAAGGAGGACGACCCTGTAAAGTTTCGTGGATTGCTTATAAATAGGAAAAGTGAACTACACATCGACGGCAAGCACTTGACTACGATGCGACCAACTGCCACTGACTCAGGTGCACGTATACGCCAACGCAGACCGCGACCGTCGCGAAGGACATGAGCACGAGCACGACGAGCACGCCGCGGCAGATTTCATAGAGCACGATCGAGAACCCTTGCTTGACGCCGTCGACGACGACCCGCATGGCTCTGTGTTTCGGGTCGACCACCGTGCCGCTTCGGTGCAAGACAAACGCGGGGTGGACCCGTCGCAAGTAAGTCAAGACGGCGCTGCGGTCGGCGCCTCTTGTGTCGTGATCGTCGTACCCATCCTCTTCTTCAATCGCGTCGAGCCACGCTTTGGTGCGCTGCTGCGTCTGCCAGTTGAATTTTGCCGCCGACGTACACGCCTTCATCCCACCCCCGACGAATGCTGACAATTGAAAAGTGACGATAGATCGTGGGTAGCAGCCCCACAGTGGCGCCATCGATGCACGTAACTTCGTCACGATCGAGACAGCCCACCTCGACAGGGGTACGGCGACCGCACACATAGCACAGTGGTCACGTTTAACGTGTTTTGTCGGTCAACACAAAGGACGTCGCATCTATCTCCGTCGTGAATGGAGATCGCGGACAGGATATTCCAAGCAGTCGGCTGCGACCCGCCATGGATCGGGCATGTTGTGCACGCCTTGCAGTCGTCTTCTCGAGCGTCGGCAAGGCAGCTCACCTGCCGTGGGGGGATGGCGAAAATAAAACGCGTTTAACCTAGGTACATTCAGTACGGGCGATGCTGACCACGCGATGTAGCGGCGGCCAAAGTACTGCACTCTTGGAAGATCGCGTCGGCATGGCGGCCATGGCGCACGATCGATTGCCGTTTACAGGACGATATGGAAAGGGCAGTGCTCTATGTTGACCTGCTTGCGAACGACTACGCGTCAGCCTGGCAAGAACGCGAGCCATGGATGGATGGATGGTGGTCGAACCGACGTAGGACCAAAGTGTCGAGACTCGTCCCGGCGAGTGTATCTTTGCACCACGAGTTGGGCCTTTCTACCTTCTCGACGACCATATGCCTCGACCTCTGTAGCACATGGATCGCGCTCGGGATCGATCTCTCCACGTCGGGTGCGAATCGCACCGGGCTCGCGGAAAGCACGGCGCAAGTAACACCGAATACCATGGTAACGGGGGTGTGCAGCGCTCGTGTCGCAAGTGTGCCAACAACCGAGTCGATCGCGTCCACCGCCGCCGTGACCAAACCTTCCAGTTATCTCACGCTCGTGTCTCTGTCGTGTTAATAGTGCTGTAATTGCTGTGATATCAAGTCTTCGTAGGGCATCTGCATTCGGTCCATAGCTTGTCGATGGCGCTCGTCGCGTTGGGCGATATCACACCGGTGGTTGTGCGCGCGCAATGTGACCAGCGACAGCGCCGACGAACGCGTCGCAGGGGGGGCCGATAAGGGGGGCAATACATGTGCCACGACTTGCCTCGATTCTACTTCGAACAGGTCCTCCATGGCCAACCCGACCATCTCGCCGTCGTCGTCGTCCTTGGAGCTTCGTCTTGGTTGTCTTCGACCGCGCCTCCTCTATCCACGTGTCAGCCCACCACGCTGTCGACTCCATGCACTCACCGAACCACCCGGTTCCCGCCTGCGTTGCTGCTTCTTGTAGTATTCTAACTCGGCGAGGACGTCGCGGAGCTTGGCTTCGCGCTCAAGATCGCCGTTGCGATCGATCGTGGCTGTGGCTTCCCACCGGAGGTAGTACTCTGTCCAGAGCCTCAAACATTTCACCGACACGCTCGGGAGCAGCACATCTGCGTCCGGCCCAAAGCTTGGCACGTCCTTGCTGCTGGCTTGACTCCCTTCGCTCTCGTCACAGCTGCTGCTGCTACTGGACGTGCTGGACCGTGCGTCTAGATGTCCAGGCTCGTCGTCTGCCATGCTGTCATCCCGTGGGAGGAGCTCAAGGTCGACGTCGTCATCTTCGTCGGCGCCGCCAGTGTAGTCCATCAAGGGCGAGGCGTAGGCGGGACTGGACAGCGGCGTCGCGACGGTCTCGATCACGTGGGGAAACATAAGCCCCGCATCCAAGTCTTGCACAATCGAGTGAAACTTTTTCTTGGGTTTGCCTCCCCTGGCTTTGATGTCGTCGACGAACGCAGCGCCGTTCTTGGGCCTTTTCGCGCCAAACAAGTCGTCGGAAGCGACATGGTCCGCATGATGAGGCGACGCCAGAGCCTCCAAGTGTTGCGAGCTGTCCGTGTGGACGATGACAACTCCGTCTTCCTTTTCTTCGAGCCCCACCAAACCATGGCTATCCAACGACAAAAAAGTTCGGTACAGCGACTCGCATGACTGACACACAGGGCGACGTACCCGTCAACGGGGGCGTGGTGGTGGTCCTCGACGGGCTGCTGCCATTGCGACATGGGGAACTCGTTCGCTTGTCGCCGCTCGACGACGCGAGCATGCCAGTTTTGCCGTGAATACTTGCGCGGTTCGTAGAATGGATTCGTAATGAAGGACCGCTCCAGACTCGACAGATACGTCCACAGCGACGTGGTCGGGGCCTGGCGCTCTTCAACGACTCGGCGCTGCTCCGAGTCGTAGAGAAACGTTCCTGCACAGGCTGTGAGTGACGACGCACCTCGTCGATCGTGTTCAGTTGCCCACATCGAGCGACGTACCAAATCGGCACGAGTACAAGTGGTCCAGAACCAAGATGAGGAACCTCGTGTTGAACTCAAACGAGCACGGAAATTGCCTGCACATTTGCCACACGCAGTCCATCCACTGGACAAACACGACCGAGATTTCCTGGCTGTTCGGGTCCGCGACGTGCCCCGTGCGTTCGCAAAACTTGTAGCCAAAGCTGCACCAGTCCTACACAGCCCCTCGCTCAAATCGACGACGGAGGAGCCCATCGATGTACCTTTTCCACGAGCAACGCGAACCCACGAATCGTGCGGTAGTACGGGTCCAGCATGAGCTCTGCGAGTGCCGTGACCTGTGACGTGCGGTCCCACCCGTCGCTGCAATGCACAAGCACGCTCGCGGTGTCGGTTTTGACCAGTCGAACAATTTCCACGGCGGCGTGTAAGATTCGGCTCAGGTGGTCCATCCATTTGGTTTGGGCCAGCTGGATGCACGCGCGTGTCAACGCCCATTGTGACACGGTCGTTGGAACGCACCTGTTCATGCCACCGACCGGGTGGCTCCATCAACGGATCGGGGGCCAAGCACAAGTCGGTGAGTTTCTGGAAGCTCTTGCGCATCACGTGAATGTTTTCGATGCCCATAAAGACCAGGCGGCACGTAATCGGCCCCAGCATGACTGTCTCGTCGACTACTCGGTCAACCGTGCTTGGCTGTGGCGGCGACGACGGCGGCACCGCTTCGGCGTTTTCTTTGTCCGGCACGGTCTTGACTTCGTAATGGGCAGTCAATTCATACCCTGCCATCCCGACCGTCTTTTGAGCCATTGCATTGCGCCACGGCCGCGCGTCCACAATCACCATCGTGGAGCTGCTCGGGTTCGTCGCAGCAATGGCTTGGATCAACAAGATGTCTTCCGCACACTGCTTTTGCCCTATCAAGCATGGCTATGTGAGAAAACGTCGCTTCCACACACGCTGGGAAGCATGGCTAGTTGGCCTTGCGCAACTGAATGCAGCGAAGGCATCGATGAAAAGGGATTTTGTGGGCATCGAGAAACGGATGCCGCCGTCCCAACGGATGCAGGCACGGGCGCGCGCGACGTACCCAAACCTACAAGGGGCTGGGAGCTGCGGCAAATCGTGGCCCCGGATTTTTTGTCTCGCCACGTCAGCGCTGGGATGCGAGCTTTGGATCGAAACGCGCCTACACAGCGCGATACGATCTCAATCTCGATGGCTGCCACGATCGCGTTTCGTGGCAGGGGTTACCTGCTGTGGCCAGCACGTCGTCCGAGATGGCGGCAGGCACGGCAATGGATGCCGAGTACGTTGGGCAGAACGAATACGTTTGGTTGATGTCGGTGATGCGCCACTTGGTCGTGGCACCGACGCCGAGCCGATTGAATTCGGCCACCGGGTCGTACACGGTCCATCCGTCCAAGACGGCGCGAGGGAACTGCTCTTGGTGAACTTTGGCGAAATGCGTTGCCCCGCCGCGACCTCTCAGTTCTCGGTCACAACGGTCAAAGTGGCTGAACGTTTGCTGCTTCACGAGCCCGAGAAACACGAGCTGGACGCGGCGCAAGTCTTTGCAAAATACCGTGAGCACTCCTACGCCATGCAAAAAAATGTAAGCCGCATGACGTGGCACGTTTTGTCGCAACTGCCCATCGGTTGGTTACCAGTGTCGGACTCGGCCAATTCTTGCCGCTTCACGCGCTCGATCGTACGCAAAGGAATCGCGTGGTACCGGGGGGCAGTCGTGACATGATCGGCTTGCAAGACCACCGTCGCGTGCCGGCTGTGCGTTCGAGCGCATGCTTCGGACGTACTGAGGCAAGGCGCCGCGGTCTGGGAAAACACGAGGCGGTAGTTGCTGATGTAAACCGTGCCCGCGTATTCGCAGCCGTTTGGAATGCAACGCAAACGAACGTTTGGACCTCGATACATAACGACTTCGCCGGGAATGACGTCGATCATGGTCGTTAGCGCGTGACCCGCGGGGCTGGCCGTGTAGTTTGAGTACGTTTCCGACTCGTCCATGGGCGACAGCGTCAGAAGCGTATGGAGATCGTGATGGGAGGACGACGCTAGCGCTTCAATGCTGCCATGTGCTGGCCCAACACTGGACACGCTTTGACTGAGGCGACGCCGTTCGTTGTACATACGGCGGTGGGTCTTCTTGGCAGCGTCGCAACATTTGTCGCACACGCGGACAGGGGTAAAGAACCCGGCGCTCACAAGAGGCATGCGGGAAGACGAGCATCCATCACAAAACACGTTGCCGCAACGACGGCAGTGGTGACGGCGCAGCACGAGCGAGAACATGGCCTGGCAATGGTAGCATCGATCGGCAAGAGAGTCGGGGACCCACGACACGACTTTCTGCGCCTCATGCAGGAGCATCATCTGGCGAAAGGTTTCCTCCCGCAGTGGCGACGCTTCGTCTGGCCGTCGACGGGTCGCTGACACCCCCGAGGCGCCCTGGACTTGAACAGACCGCGACAAGTGGTGCGTCATGTGCCGGTCCGCCGAGGTCGGGTTCGTTTTCCTCGAGTCGCCATGGTACATTCACATGATTGGTCGAAATAGATTGACAAAATCCATTTTTCAACCAATGAGAAGCTGTATCTTGAAGCCCTGTCGCCGCAGATGACGTTGGCCCGAAAGGGCACGGCAGTTACACTATCCAAACGAATGGACGAGATTGACCTGGAGCTGACGGGTACGCCGGCACAACGTGGCGCGGCGCTTGCTCTGACGGTGTATAGATGCTGTCAGCCGAGGGGACGTGGACACAGTGGCCATGTGGGTCACGTCAGGGCGCGTGGACGTGAACGTTCCAGACCGAGATGGCGATGTCCCGCTCTTGGTTGCCGCCAAGAAGAATCAATGTGCCATGGTCGAGGTGCTGTTGCAGTATGGAGCGTGGTTGGACGCAGTCGACGTACGACCGAACACACAACGTGGGAACTCCGCGGTCCTGACCTAGATCGACAGGCACATGGATGGACGGCGTTGATGGAGGCTGCGCTACATGGCCACGAAGATGTAGTGCGTGTGTTGCTCAAGTGGGGGTGTGAAAAATCGCTGAGGAATGCCGTACGCGACACCACCTCGCGGAACGATGACTGACCACAAACTTCACATTGGTAGGAGGGTCTCCATGCACTCGACATTGCCGTGCAATACGGGCACGGCCAAATCGTGTTTCTCCTGTGCGAAGGGCATGACCCTGGCGTCGGGTTCTTTTAACTATACGTGATTTCATCATGGCATCGTGACGTTCTTTTGGAATTCGATAATCCCCATGATGCGGAGGTTGCTTTATTCCACGGCGTGTGCATTGCACGTCGCAGTGCACGTCACGGCAATGCGAGCACAAGAGCGACACGCCCAGTTATGGCGGCGTGCGATGCGCCGCACGCAATCTCCACGCCAGTATGGTTTCGACGACGGCCCATGAGGCGGAGGACGTTGGGGGGCCTGTCGTTGTGCCGGTTCCTTGCTCTCCATGATACACCATCCGGATACAATCGGTCAAGTCGGCCAACTTGGTGGCATTGCGTGCAAGATGCAGATCACGTACAAGCCGATCGCGGTGTCCGAGGCGGCAGCTGTCCATGCCATCGAGGCAGCGTCGTACCCTGCGGACGAAGCTGCGTCGTTGGCCCAAATCAAGATGCGTCTGAATGTCGCCGGAGCATACTTTCTCGGAGGGTACGAGGCATCGCATGGACACTTGGTCGGGTTTGTGAACGGGACGCTGGCTCCACGCCGCGAATTGGAAGACGAAACGATGTCGCGTCACGACCCGAATGGACGATACCTGTGCATCCATTCCGTCGTCATGGACGCTGCGTATCGCCGTCAAGGCCTCGCGTCGGCCATGCTCAAGGCGTACGTGGACAGAATTGTAGCTGACCAGGTACGACGACCGCGTTCGTGCCACGTGACTGACTGAACGTGTAGCCGCATGTGGAAGCGATCTTGCTGTTGTGCAAACCATACCTCGTTCAATTTTACGTCCAGGCTGGCTTCCAAGTCACGCGTCTGTCGCCCGTGGTCCATGGCAAGGATGCGTGGCTCGAGTGCGTGCTGGATTGCGTCAGCGCCCGCCAGTTGAAAATCATCCAAGTAGACGCATTCACGTCGGTGCATTACGAAGGGAATCCCGCGGCAATCGTGCCCATGACTGCCAAGCAATTTGACGCCGCCACAGATGCATGGATGCAGGTCGTGGCCCAGGAAAACAACTTGAGCGAAACGGCGTACGTCGCGCCAACGTCGAACCCATCCACGTATCGATTGCGGTGGTTTACGCCAGGTCAGTGCAGTTCGAGAGCATCTCGATCGTGCTCTTGCAGTGTTTCATCAAGTGGCATTTGGCGGATACTAGCGATGGAAGTGAATTTGTGTGGTCATGGCACACTGGCCACGGCCAAGGTGCTGTTCGAAGACGGCTACGTGAGCAAATCGTCGACGTTGGATTTTGAAACACGGTATGTGTTTCGTCCTTGTCTGGGATGCGTCCCCTCATGGCCTGACTCGCCAGCGGTGGCCGGCTGACTACGCGATACTTGCCCAACGGCGAAATCCAAATGGCGTTTCCGTTGTGCGCCCCTGCACCACTCGCCGACGGCTCGAACGACCTGAAGCTTGATATTCTCGCGAGTTTGCAACTAAACGACGCAGACGTGGTCGCATGGGCCATGTACGGGAAAAAGATTCTGTGCCACGTCAACCCGGATCGGTTTGCCACGCTTGGCCCGGTCGACTTCACTCGCCTTGGCGCATTGGATGCACAGTACTTTGCTTGGTTTTATGTCAACGTGCTCGCTCACTGCCTCGTTCTAGGGGGTTGATGGTCACGACCAAGGGCGGGGACGCATCCGGCGTAGATTATGTGAACCGGTACTTCGATCCTCGCGCTGGAGTCAATGAAGACCCGGTCACGGGAAGCGCGCATTGCGTGTTGGCGCCGTACTGGGCTGCGATTCTATCCAAGTCGTCGCTCGTCGCCCGGCAAGTGAGCCATCGTCCTGGCACCCTTCGACTACAAGTCGACACGGACCAAGACCGAGTCATCTTGCATGGCGACGCCGTGATCACCATGCGCGGTGTGGTCGTGTAGTCAAGTGATCGGCATGGAATTTTTCTTCAAATGCCAACGCACACTGCACGTGTTGGCATGGCGTTGGTTTGTGTGCGTGCGGCGATTGCCAGTGTTCATCGCTGGGCTGTTCGAAGCATGTGGTGTGTGTCCTAGATCACGTTAATAGGCACTTGAACCTGGAAACTGCGCTGGGAATGCCATGTCGAGCTTTGCGCCGTGCGAGGATATATGCACTCGCCTGGAATGTACACCATCTTACTCTTGATGGACGTCGTGGTACGACACCTTTCCCACTTGTTGGTTAGCCACGCGCATGCTTTCCGGACAGTACAATATGATCGCCTTCACCCTCCAAGGGCAACATGAGTTGCGTGCTATCGAGACAAGGTGCATCCACATACGGGTGAAGCGTCCGCAACAGACGCTGGATGGCACAGTCATGAGATGCCGAATTGAGTTGCGCTGTGGACGTTTCCTGAAGTTGGTAATCATTGCACCATTTCGCGCCTCCGATGGGTTGGAATGGCTCTCTGTTCAATCATGTGGCACGGTCGGTGTGGCTCGTCGCCCACTCATGCACATGCGCACCGCCATTTTTGCCCAATGCTCGGCAAAACTCCGCGCCGCAACCAATACGTGCTCCAATCTCAACTTGCGATTCACCCCTTGCATTGGTTGAACATGTGCGTCGTCGCAGGCAAAGCCACCTTGGCCCTGTACATTCCTGTTCACAACGTGCTGTACGCCTCGGTTCCGCCCGATGGATGGATCGGCAACATGCCCGCGTCAAGAAAAGCGACGGATCGTTTACGCATGCTGTGCTCGTGAGGAACGACGGCAAGTTTCACGCAGGTGAAAACGACAACACATACCTCGATCCGACCCATTTCACGATTGCGCAGTGTGTCAAACACGAGCACTCAAGTTTCATAAAATCTCCATTATGCTGGCGAATCCATCGGCACGGTTTGGACGGGTTGTCAACGCGCACAGGGGGCGTCGAGGACGGCGAAGTGGGGACACTCAGCTCCACATACGGGACTCACGGCACCGCCCGCCTAGTACTGGTTGGCCATCTTGAGCGGGAGCGCGTACTTGGCGGCGTGCGTGTGCGGTTCGTAGTCGGCCAAGTCGACTTGAAAAGTACACCAGAGCTTCATGTCGAGTCCGTACATGACGTTTGCATACCGCAGAGTGAGCACGCCATTCATGGCTGCCGACATGCGGTCCATGTAGTAGACTTTCTTGTCGATCCAGTCGGACGCGTTGAAGAGGTATTTGGCCCCGGCGTAGAGAAATTCGGACCGGAGGGGCGTCGGCTTTGGCGGGGCCACGAATTGGCGTGTTGTCGTGTAGCATACCACGTTGCAAACGAGGACGATGGCAACCACAAGGATCAAGCGCACTGGCCGTCCAATCGCGAGATCGCCACTCGTGCACACGACTTGGACGTCCACCTGAGCCAAGTGGCACTGCTTGTCGATCGTCATCGCGTGGGGCATGGGAGAGAGGATGGAAATTCCAGCCATGACAAACCACACGAGCATACTGTTGGACGACGCGTACAGGCGCGTGTACTCTTGCGTAAACGCGAGGCCAATGTCGTTGACGACAGCGACGAGCCACGTGACTTCGCTCGCGGCCAAGAACGTTTTGTACAGCGGCGTTTGCTGCGATTCAAAGTACGAGATGCGGCCCGAGTAGTGCAGTTCCAGCGTCGACGTGGACAGCAACCCAATCGCGGTCAAGCTGCGGAGGAACAAAAACGGGCGGCCGATCCACACGATCGCCCCAACACGCTGCAACTTGTACAGATTCCCCACTTCGACGTTTCCCAGGCTTGCGACGATGTACAATAGCATTAGCGCCGCCATAAAGATCAACGTCGACGTGATGTAGATGACCGCGCTGCGAAGGTACACGGCAAAGTTGACGGGGAATTGCGCCTGGTTGACTTGCTGGGACCGCGGGAGCTCAAATTCCGTGACGAGCGTGATGGTGGACGCATCCCCCGAAAACGATACGACTTCGCGATACCCCATCGCCCAGTCGACCAACATGGACCATGCAAAAGCAGCAAAGTCGGCGTGGCCCGACTCCAACAGACGCGTGCGGTGCAGCTCGACAGGGCCGTCTTCCGCCTGGATGCCAAATTGCAGCAACTCGATGTTCATTGCGAGCACGGCGTCAGTCGCGTGTTGAATGGTGTCCGTCACGTTGGGGTCCGCCACAACGGACGGCATGTACTCGTTTACGAACGACGTGCTCGAGTTGAGCATTTGCACGCATGCCGGGATGGACTGCGCCACGTTGGCACAGATCGACGTGATGTTGTCGAGGGTGGCTGTTGTGACGCGGGCGAGAACGACCGCGGACAGGATAGACCGTCGAAAGAAGGGCGTCGACGCGACCAACGGGACAAACGAGCATTGTTTGCTCAGCGACGTCAGGCACTGCATCCCAGCCGCGACTGGGCGGGCACCGCTCGTGGGACACAAAATGCTCCCCCCCACCGACGAAAACGCTAACTCGCCAAACGGTGTCGGCACCGGCGAGAAAAGAAACATGCCGTCGACGATGTCAAAGTACGCGGCTTGCGCCGCCACGCTGTGGGCCAAACTCTGGCGAAGGGCGGCCAGTAAGGTACGTACGAGAGACTTGACCACACCCGGACACGGGAGATGGTATGCATCGACTGTCCCAAACGGCCCCAGCACGGTCTCGAGGATCCCGAACGACGCGACGAGAGGTGGCACCAAGATCTCGCGTTGAAATAACAGCGCTTCCATCGAGCTGTTGGCAAAAGCAAACGTGGGGCTGGACCGAATGAGGCTCAGGCCACTGATCGCACTCTGGTTGGTGGCGACGCTCGCGAGATCGTTCGCAAATGCCCAGTACAGCTTCATCGTGGTCTCCCGGTCGAGCCGAAACGTGGAAAACGATGTTTCGAGCCCAAACGGGTACGCCAACCCGTACACGTTGCTGATCGTGTACTTGTTGACGAGCCCGATGGTTTTGAAATTTTGCCACTGTGTTGTAAAGTGCTCAATGCCATGTCGTCGCCACAGCGCCGCTTCCGCCGCCACACTTGGCCAGTCCTGCGCTACAGACAGGGTGCTGCGCAACCACGCCTGGCCGTCTGCCGTTTGCTTGAGTTCGTTGGCAATCGCCATGTCAAACGCATGGCCCCAGCACCGCTCGAATGACTCGACATTGCGCAGCACGGTGTCGAGAAAGACCGCGCCGTTGGCTGTCATCGACTTGCATCGGTGTTGTCTCGCCTCGGTGTTGGCCAGCTCCCAGCGCTGATTCAAGTCCACGTAGCAATACTGGGTGAAGATCCACGGAGCCGCACACGGATCCGACGTCCGGAGCCCCGAGATCGAGGCTTCGATCGTGTTGAGCTCCGTGTACTGAAGCAGCCCACCGACATTCGGCGGCGACAGCACGATCCCGTTGTCGTCGTCGTATGGCTTGTCGTCGTTGACGACGTCCGTGTCCAAGTGGACTTTTTCGTTTGGCACGCGGAGCACGAGCTGCTCGTTGAGCCAATTCGCCGTGAACGCGTGGGCTCCAGTCATGTTGAACGTGGCCCACAGCAAGTCGTTGGCCAGGTTCACTTGGGACACTTTGAGATACGAGACACTGCCCACGATACTCGCGATCGCGTACAACACGCCAAAAAAGGACAAGATCTGCTTCTTGTACTGGCGGATCGCCTTGGGGATGTACTTGCGGTACCGTCCGCCTTTGGTTATGCCGAGGTGGCGGATCGAGTGAAACGACGGGATGCGGAGCGAGCCAGCCGCCGTCTTTTGGTGGAGGAGCCATAGCTTGATGTCGAGCAGACTGTCCTTGTAGCCAGGGATGTGGACGAGCCCCGCCATGAGCCACGACGCCACGTCGTGGGATTCATAGCACTCGACGAAATCTTTCGAGTTGTCGAGGGGGTAAAACTTGTCGGCCACGCCGAGCATGTGCCGCTCAAACGAAACAGGGGACTCTCGACGGCCACCCACGATAATGTGGTACATCTTGGCGACGACGATGGCGCCGCACAACACGATGACTTGAATGACGACTATCAGACACACTCGATCGAACGAACCGATTTGGACGACCCCGCTCGAGCACTTGATCGTTTGGTCCATGCTCTGCGCCGAGCACGTCCGAGCGATGTACGCGACCGGCAGAATTGGGTTGTACAGCTCGAGGACGAACAGCGCGACCCAGCACACCACGTAGCTCAATGGCGCAAACAGCCTCGTAAATCGGCGCGTGACAATCGTGAGAAAGTCCGTCGCGACGTACAACATCCACGTCGCTTCGCCGGCAACGACAAAGATGCGCAGCCACGTTCGTGGTTGAAAATGCAGGCGCGAGTACGCGTCGTTCCCAGCCACGAGCTCCAGCTGCGCCGTACTGAGGAGGAGCATCGCGGTGGTGCCGCGTAAGATGAGCAACGGCCGACCGATCCACACCGACCCGACGATCTGGTTGAACCACGCGTAGTTGTTGTTCATCTTTCGGCTCCCGATCGTCGCGATCGTGCCCAGGACACACCCGACCGTGATGCCGACCACGATGAACGTTGTGTACGCGACAAGGAAGAAAATATACCGGGTCGCTGACGTCACGTACGACACACTGCTCGTAAAGAGGACAGGTCGCTCGAGCATCGAGATGAGCGCCACCGACCCTGCATCACCTTCGAATCGCACAACTTCTCGCATGCCTTGGATCCAGTCCAGCACGACAATCCAACTGAACAATGCAAACGTCGGCTCGTCAAACAGGGCTTCAAACAAGATCGTGCGGTTGAGGTCGTCCACCGCGTTCGCGGCAAACTGAAGGAGACCGACCTTCAACTGCTTCACGTCGCTTTCCACTTGGTCGAATAGTCGGCGCTCCATCGATAGCGAAAGGAGCCGCGACGTTGCTTGGGCGTGCTGCACTGAGGCGAGGCATTGGGTTGGCTCAGACACTGTCCCACACGTGCCGTCCACGTCGACAGAACAATTCATGGCGTGCATGGCGAAGATGGCCGATTGGAACGTCATGTCGACCGTGAGCGGTTTCTGGTGGTCGCAAATGTCGTAGAACCCAAACGTTTGCTGGACGTACGGTTGGGGAGTGCCGAGTAAGCACATGGGATTGCCGCCGTAAAACATGAGTGTCGGGTTCGCCCAGGCGACGGGCGTCGGATGGAAAGTGACGTCCGAGATGGTTCTCATGGCGGTGTCCATGGCGGTGTCGGCCGTCGTGATCGTGCGGAGCTTGGACTGGAAGGCGTGGTAAGCAGCTAGCGCCGACGCCGGAACGGCGACGAGCCACGTGTCAACAGAAAGAAATGGCCCGATCACGGTCCGAAAGAGTTCCATCGAGGGGGGCATGTCGTCGCCATCCGAGACACCCACGACCTCGCGCTCCAGGTTGAATGCAGGCTGTTTGAACATCGAGTTGTCCGCCGACCAAATCATGCTGCGATTCGCATCCGCGTGACCGTACATGTCATTCATAAATGCATGGTACAAAACGAACGATGTCCACGTGCATTCGACCGACGGGATGTTGTTCAGGACAACTTCCTGGCGCATGCCGAGCGCGTTCTCGAGCACCATGACCTCGGACATCCCCGTGAGGTAGTCATTTTGCCATTGCAACGTGAACGCTGTGATCGAGTGGTTTTTCCAGTACGCGACTTCGTCGCTGACTGTCGTGGTCGCTCTTGCGATCGACGTGGCCGCGATCCACCGTTGTCCCGATGGCACTTGATGCAGCCAGTCGAGAATCGCAACAGAGAACGACCCGGTGTCGCCACCGTAGTACTGCATGAACTCGTCCCAATTGATGTTTCGCAGGATCGCTTCGATGTAGACGGCTCCGTTCGACTTGTACAGCGAGTGACACCGACGCTGCCGTCGTTGGGTGTGTGCGACCTCAAATTCCTGGTCAAAGTCCACCCAACAGTACTGTGTGCCGATCCACACGCTTTCTTGAGACTCCAGCGCCCGTAGATTCACCACAGCGTGCTCCATGGTTGTGAGCTCAGTCAGAACGAGTCGCCGGGGGTACGTTGGGTATACGTTTGTCGTGGCAGCGAGGTCTCCGTACACCTTGTCCACGGTTGCATGAGGCGCCAAGAGGTCGACGGGACCAGAATCCTGGATGGGCAGCATCGCGTTGAAGATGTCGACGAGCCATGCCTGCTCTCGCGTCGTCGTGTAGTTGGCCCACCAAATGTCGTTCATGGTTGGCGGGTTGAGCAAGTACACGAAGATGCATGAACAGATCGCAGTAAACGTAATGTACATGCATCCCAGCACAGTTGCCAAGAGCGAATGGCGGTCACCAAACGTAGAGGCCATAGGACTCGAGCACGACGATCCTTGCGTCGGCGCGGGGTGGAGGTTCAAGCGGCGTTACATTTCGACCCTTAGCGATAGAGTAACCGTTGACATGGCGCATCGTGATGCAGGACAGCGTGGCGCTGTACGTAATTTTGACCATAGCGGCTGGACGAGCGCCCGATGCTCCGCTCCATTTCGCGGCATTCGGCCAGATCGTCGCCGACAAGATGGCAACGGCATGTTGATGATTTGTGGTGTCCGCATATCAGTCTCTCTTATCCGTATTTTCGATAGGACCCTGACTTGATTGAGAAATGGGACGACAATGTTCCCGGGATTGGCATCGATGGACTTCATGTCGAGATGGGCAAAGCTTGACAGGATGCCCGATTCTCAATGCATATCCCAACGCGCTCCACGCTGACCAGGCGGGGACACGTTGCTTCCAACCTTGCAGAGGGCAACTCGAGCCCATCACGGATTCGGACACGTACTTAGAGACTTCAAGGAGAGAATTCGTGAAAGTGCGATTCTTTGTTGGAATTTCCGGGACGGCCTAAAGGCCAAAGAGAGGAAAAGACTGGACGTTCGGGGTGGCGCGCATGATATGGGGCTCACGCCTCTCCACGGCACCGCCTGCAGGAAATTGTATGAACGGTCTGGTGTGCTTCATTTCCGAGGCGGATCCTCTCGAGCAAATCGTTCTTATGAGGGTTCATACAAATCATAGATATGTCTGGACAACGTGGATTGAAGAATTTATGTCGACACACGTTTTATTACAATTTTCGAGTGAATGTACTAAGTACGAGTCCGACTCAATTGTCGTCCGAAAAAAAACTCATCTTGGATCGAATTCATAGTACAACTACAGTACTAGGACAAGTCCTTGCAAGTGCGTCGACCTTGCCGTCGTCATGCCCTTGTTGACGAAGCGATGCGTGTGCCACAGCATCGTGCCAGGGCATCGTGGAGGGCATGGCACGAATCACTGGACAAGGATGCAGCACATGCATGGCTGTGCTGGGTAGAGCACCGCGCATTCGTTCGCGCTCGTTCCATAGAGTACTCTTGGCCGAATGGACCCGAGAATGCTGGGATACCAAGTTTGTTTTACCATGCTCAATCGAGCCACGTGAATCGTGGGTGTGAGGTCGCAACCAACGACAGCGACTGTGGTCGTTGTACGAAGGCGCCTTCCGCACCACGAGCTTGTCAGTATTCGTTGGTCAAGAGCAGTGGAAGGGCAAGTTGGGCTGCCCTCGTTGGAGGAGCTATCCTGGA
>NW_008580163.1:662095-664283 GCF_000520115.1 Aphanomyces invadans
AGCTATCCTGGACAGATCGACTTGGAACGTGCACCAAAGCTTGATATCCAGTGCATACATAATGTTCCCGATGTGCAGCGTCAAGATGCCATTCATGGCAGCGGACATGCGATCCATGTAATACATGTCGTCGTAGATCCAGTCGTCGGTTGAAAACATGTACTTGGCGCCGGCGTAGAGGAAGACTGACTTGAGCTGCGTCTTGACGGGTTTCTCAAAGAGTTGCCGGGTGACTGTGTAGCAGAGGACATTCGAGATTAGCACGATCGCCACCAACACAGCAAACCGCATCGGCTGGCCGATGGCGAGGTTGCCGCTCGTACACACGACTTGAAAGTCCACTTGGGCGAGGCGGCACTGCTTGTCGATCACCATCGAGTGCGTCATCGGAAACGCGACCGAAATGCTCGCCATGATGGCCCACACAAGAAAGCTGTTGACGGTCGAATAGTACGACGTGTACTCGTGGGTCAGGACCAGCGCCACGTCGTTTACGACCGCTGCGAGCCACGTGATCTCGTTGGCTGCCAGGAACGTTTTCACCAGCGACAGCTGCATCGATTCAAAGTACGTGACAAACCCCGAGTAGCGCAGTTCGAGGGTGGCCGTCGAAAGCAAGCCGAGGGCAGTGACGCTTCGGAGAAACAAGAACGGCCGACCTACCCACACGATCGCCCCGACGCGCTGCAACTTGTACAAGTTCAACACTTCGACGTGGCCTCGGCACAACACAACGTACACGAGCAGCAGCACCGCGATGAAGAGAAACGTGGACGTGATGTACCACACGGCACTGCGGAGGTACACAGCAAAGTTGACGGGAAATTGCGCGCGGTTGACTTGCTGTTTTTGCGGCAGCTCGTTTTCGGTGATGAGCGTGATGTTGGCCACGTCCCCTGCAAACGTCACGACTTCTCGGAGCCCGAGAGCCCAATCCACGAGGAATATCCACGAAAAGAAGGCAAACTCGTCGGGCGACGGGGCGAGCAACGGAGCGCGGTGGAGCTGGACTTCGGTGTCGACATCTAACGTTCCATATTGGTACAACTCGATGTTGAGATCGAGAATCATGGCTCGCGCAGTCGCTGTCATGTTGGCGACGTCCGATCCAAGGTGCGGGATCATGTACGTGTTTACAAACGAGATGCTCGTGCTGACCAGCTGAACGCACGCCGGGTCGAGCTGCACCACGCCACACGTCGCGTCAATCGTGTCGTTGGTCGCTGTCAGCATTTCGGACAACACGGTGGCAGCGACGCTAACCTTCCGCACAAACGGAAGCGAGGCTGCAATCGGAAGGAAGTAGCACTGCTTTGTGAGCGACGTCAACGCTTGGATGCCGCTGTCGATGGATTTCGCGCCACCTTCGGGGCAAAGAATACTTCCCCCGACCGAGTAAAAATTCAAATCGAGCCATGATTTGGGGGCAGGTTGTAGCAGAAACATGCCGTCCAGAATGTCAAAGTAGCGCTGTTGAGCTCGAATGTTTCGTGTAAAACTTTGCCGCAACGCCGACACGATGTGGCGGACAACATGCTTGAGTTCGCGCGGACAAGGCACATGGTACATGTCAACCGACCCGAAAGGACCCAGGAGGGATTGGACGATGCCAAACGATGCAGGCAATGGGGTGGCTAGCGTCCCCCGCAGGGATAGCTGCGATTCGATCGACGTGTTTGCGTAGGCAAACGTTGCGCTGGACCGGACAAGGCTCGCCCCAGCCACGTCGCTCGCGTTGAACGGGGCCACTGCCGCGAAATCGTTGGCAAGCGCCCAGTAGAACTTTAACGTGGACTCTCGGTCCAGACGAAATGCGGAAAACGACGTCTCCAAGCTCAACGGGTACGCAATGCCGTACACGTTGCTGACCGAGTACTCGTTGACGAGCCCGATGGTTTTGAAGTTTTGCCACTGCGTTGTAAAGTGCCGCACGCCATGGGCTTGCCAGTAGTCGCGTTCGACCGCGACGCTCGGTTTGCCTGTCGACGACACCATGGACAACCAATTTCGACCGTCCGTCGATTGGCGGAGCTCGTTTGCGATGGCCACGTCAAACGCGGCGCCCCAGCAACGCTGAAACGCGGCAAAGTCCACGTTGCGGAGGACGGATTCCAAAAACACCGCGCCATTCGACGCCATCGACTTGCACCGTTCTTGTCGGGCGTCCGTGTTGGCCAACTCCCACCGC
>NW_008580163.1:664697-674705 GCF_000520115.1 Aphanomyces invadans
GACTCGATGTCCATGGTGACCTGGCTGTATTGAAGGCCAAGCACGAGTTGCTCGTTGAGCCAATTCGCAGTGAACGCGTGGGCTCCAGTCATGTTGAATGTAGCCCACAGCAGGTCGTTGGCCAGGTTGACTGCGGACACTTGGAGGTACGAAATACTCCCGAGGATGCTGCAAATGGCGTTGACGACTCCGAGCGCACCAAATATCCGCCGTTCATGGCGTCGGAGAAACGCGGGAACACAGTTGGCATACCACGGCTGGTCGTCGTGGCTTAGTTTTATGGTAGGGAGCGACGTCAAGACTCGAATCGTGCCTGTTGGCATCCGTTTGTTGAGCAGCCAAAGTTTGACGTCAAGGAAAATGTTCTTGGAAAACGGTAATTGCACCAGACCCACCATGAGCCACGACGCAGCATCATGGGACGAAAAGCACTCCTTGGACGTCCGGGAGTTGTCGAGCGAGTAAAAGTTGTCGGCCACCCCCATCATATGCCGTTCAAACCCGACCCGAACCTCGGGCCGGCCACGATACGACTGGTATATCCGTCCTGCGACACTTGCACCACACATGCACACGACTTGAATGACCATGATCATCCAAACACGCGTGAGAGACCCGACGTGGATGACACCGCTCAAGCACTTGAGCGTCTGGTCCAAGTCCTGGGCTGTGCAAGACCGATCGAGGATGGCGACGGGTTGCACAGGGGCGTAATATTCCAGTGCAGCGAGCGCTAGCCACGACGTTGCATAGCTCAACGGAGCAAACACCCGCGTGAATCGGCGGGTCGCGATCGTGAGGATGTCTGTCGCAACATACGACATCCACGTGGCTTCGCCTGCAATCACGACCACAGTAAACCACGACCGCGGCACCATCACGAAACGCGACCGATCCGCAAACGCGCTCCACAGTTCAAGCTGCGTCGAGCTCAGCAGCAGGACAGCAGTACACCCTCGTAAGGCGAGCAATGGCCGGCCGATCCAAACGGACCCCACGACTTGGTTGAACCACATGAAGTTGGAAAATTTCGACGCGGACTTGGCTGTCGGCACCGACTTTAGGATGGTCCAGAGTCCAAGGACTACAATCAGGAACGTCGTGTACACGACCATGTAGAAGATCGTGCGCGTCGCATCGGTCGCATATGTCGTCGAGCTCGAAAAGAGCACAAGCGTCTCCGGCATCGACACGAGTGCCATCGTCCCTGCGTCGCCTTCAAAGCGCACAACCTCTCGCTTGCCTTCGATCCAGTCATAAACGTAGTTCCAACCGACAAAAGCAAAGGACGAGTTGTCCACGAGCGGCTGGAATAACATTGTCCAGTTGCCGCCGTCGACGTCCATCGAAAACTGCATGATCCCAGGATTCGCACGACGGATTTCGTCGACGACTGGTTCAACAGGTGCAGATGAGTTGTACATTGCGCCAAGATGGTGGCTGGCAGCGAGCACGTTGCCCATAACGTGATGACAAACGTCTGGAGGTTCGGCCATGAGCTCACATACAACGTCGGCATCGACATCGCCACGCATGGCAGTCCAGGCAAACAGGGCAGAGGGTGCAGTGAAGTCTACAGTGAGGGGCATTTGTCGCTCGCAAATGTCGTAGAACCCAAACGTTTGCTGGACGAACGGCTGCGGTGACCCCAATAGACACATGGGATTGCCACCGATGAACAACAAGTTCGGGTCGTTCCACGACGGCGGGGTGGGGCTCAAGGTCAAAGCAGGGATGCCTTGCACCATTTGATGGAGTGCTGCGTTCGTCTCGAGCGACGTTTGAAAGTGGTCGTGAAATCGTCGATAGAGCTCAAGCGCCAACGTCGGCACAGCCACGAGCCATGAATCAATGCAGAGGAAGGGCCCGATCGATGTCCGGAGGAGCAGGATGGTTGGCAAGATGCCTTGGTTCTCGTCGGAGATGCCCACAACTTCAAACTCAACATCGAACACGGGGTCTTGCATCACTGAATTGTTGGCCGATCGAATGAGGCTTCGATTGGCGACCTGATGGACCTTCAAGTCGTTCAAGAGCGCAAAGTACAAGATGAACGATGTCCACGTGCATTCGACGGTTGGGATGTTGTTTAGGATCACTTCCTGCCGCATCCCCAGCGCGTTTTCAATCGCGAAGACCTCGGAGATGCCCGTGATGTAGTCGTTTTGCCACTGCAGCGTAAAGTCTGTGATCGCGTTGGCATGCCAGTACGCGACTTCGTTGTCAATGGTCGTCGTTTGTCGAGCGGAAGACGTCGATGCGATCCAGTGCTGGCCATCGGGGATTTGCTCCAGCCAACGCAAGATCGCCACGGAAAACGGGCCGTCGCTCTGACCATAATACGACATGAAGTCATCCCATACGATGTTGCGCAGGATGGCTTCCATGTACATGGCTCCGTTGGTCTGGTACAGTCGATTACACCGCGCTTGCCGCCGTTCCGTCAGAGCAACTTCGAACTGACGCGCCAAGTCGACCCAGCAGTACTGTGTGCCAATCCATACGCTTTCTTGGGGACTCAGGACTCGAAGGTTCTTGATAGCGTACGTGATGGACGTCAGCTCGGTCATGACCAAGCGCCGAGGGTACGTCGGGTAGATGCCAGTAGTGGTGGAGTAGCTGCGGTACTGCTTTGCGATGGTCGCTCGGGGAGACAGCAGATTGAATGTTCCTGCCGGCTGTGTGGAAAGGATTGTATTGAAGATGTCGACGAGCAGAGCCTGGTGCTGCGTGCTCGTGTAGTTGGACCACCACATGTCGTTGACCGTCGCGGGGTCGAGCTGGATGATATATAGGCATGAAAACAACACCGACAACGCAATGTAGATCCAGCCCACGGTCGTGTGGAATAGCGTCGTGCGCCGCCTCGTCACGGCAGGCTCAAAGCCGGCCGGCAGTATCTGCATGGCGGAATCACTCCCCGTGGTTGACCAAAATGTGCTGGGAGTCGGCGGTTTCGAAACCGGGAGAACACAACAAATGTCGCGACTCGAATGTGTGATAGGAGCAGAGCTCCCCCACATCGTAGCAGTCGTGATTTTGTAGAGGTGTGCATGTCTACAAAGTGTGTTTGCCAAGCGCCGGAATCGATCGAGGGCCGCGGCCGCGTCCTCCAGAGCCCACACACACAACGTTACGCGGTGGGTGGGAATCCCTGCGTTAGTTCTGAAGTGTAGGACACACGCACACAGTGGCAGCAGTCTCTGCGCACGAGCTCGAGCATCTCATGTTGCGCTGTGGATGCTGATTGATGTCCATGGCCTGCGCCCGATTGCGCATTCGATATGCTGGGCGAACGAAAAGTCGTACGAGGTGGCGGTTTCGATGTAACGAACCGACGGGTGCAATTAGCGGTTTCACCGCGCATGAAACCGGCACACGGTCGGCATTTTGACCCCTCGGCCATCGCGACGCCTTTCAGGGACCATGCAGATCGTACCGAGCGGAATCGAGACCGTGCAGTCCCTCCGTCCCTTTTCCCTTCACACAGCAGCCCTTTGCTGGGGTTACATCACCTTGTCCGCCGTGAGTTCGTGTTTCTACATTGTTCTGATCGGGCCGGCGACGCTCAACGACATGTGGTGGGCCAACTACACCAGCACACGCCATCAAGCGATGCTCATTGATATCTACAACGCGCTGCTTCCGACTCACCCGGCCGGGCCATTCGATCTCCTGTCGCCACGAGCATCCATCGCAAAAGAGTACGTGGGGTTTGCCACTACCACTGACATCTACCCAACGTACCCACGACGCCTGGTCATGACCGAGTTGACATCGATCGAGTATGCAGTGAACAACTTGCGCTTGCTTGGCCCACAAGACAGTGTTTGGATTGGCACGCAGTACTGTTGGGTCGATTTTAACCACGCTTTCGAAGTTGCCCACACCCAAGGTAGGCAAACGCGATGCGAAGCGAGGTACAAGCCAAACGGCGCCGTGTATATCGAGTCGGTCCTTCGAAACATCGACTGGAATGACTTTATGACGTACTTTGGCGACAACGATGGGTTGTTTGGGGTGTCCGTCTTGAATTGGCTGCGCCAAGTTCCGGCAGGGGAGTGGTGGATCGCGTCGACGGCAACCGCGAGGCTCGCGACGACGGTCGCGGACGAAGTCGCGTATTGGCATGCCAACGCCATCACTGACTTTACGCTGCAGTGGCAAAACGACTACATCACGGGCATTTCCGAAGTCGTGGAGCTCGAAAACGCGATGGGCATGCGCCAGCAAATCGTGCTCAACAACATTCGCATGGTCGAGTGCACATGGACGTCGATCGTGATGTACTTTGCCTTTTACAACGACATGATGTTCCATCAAGTGGGGAATCGAAGCATCATACGGTCGGCCAACAACTCGGCGCAGCAACACCCCGTATACGACATCGAGTGGCTCGTCATTGGCGTGTCGGACGCAAACTACAACGACAGCGTCCCCACCTTTCTCGTCCGGTCGTCCATTGGGCCGTATTTGTCGATTGATACGTGGCTCGTGGCGGCGCCACCGTCGGCTCTCGACTTGTATCGAGCATTTCAGTTGCACGTGCACACCCTCCACGGCACGGACACAGATTTCCACCACAACGTTCTCGATATTGTCGCCGTGACCGTCGCGCCGACGCCGCGGTCGTGGACAAACTTGGTATTCTATGGAGGCAACCCCATGTGCTTCTCCGGCACGCCGCAACCGTTTGTCCAGCAAACGTTTGGATTCTACGACACGTGCGATAGCCCACTCCCGCTGACGGTGGACTTGACTCCATCGTCAGCGATGTTTGCCTCGTTCGCCATGCCTGCTGCCGTCGATGTCGATTCCGTCTGTGGCCTTGTGGCCGACCCGGCCGCGTGTCGTGCCACCGTGGTGGCTGTGCAGGCAGCGTCAAGGTATCTCGCTCCTCCAAACGGACTCGTACGTTGTGTCGTCGATGACCTACGTCGTGGCAATCCTGGGATCATGCAGTTCTCGACAGACCTCCACGACGGCAACTGGACAATGCTGTTCCAGCCTCTCGTGGCCAACTCGTCCTTCGACTTTTTCGGGTGGAATATGGTTTTTGACTGGATCGAAGGCAAACGCGAGGTCGTGCGCTTTGAGGGCGATGCGGGGTCCATGGCACTGGTGTCGATGCCGGAAACACTTGTGCAATTTCCCACGTCCACGACGTACGTCACTGGCGCCACGCGCACCATCTTCTACATGGTCGTGTACATGTCGTTCGTGATGGTGGTCCTCGGAATCGGGTGCATCCTGTCAACGGTGCCCTCGGCCAGGACCTCGTCGAAGTGTTCCAACTTTATGTGGTTCAACCAGATCGTGGGGTCCGTTTGGATCGGCCGGCCATTGCTCGCCCTTCGGGGGTGTACGGCTGTCCTGCTTCTCAGTTCTACGCAGCTCGAGCTGAAGCGCGCCATGGACACTACGTCGTCCCGATTTACCACAGTGTCGCGCTCCTGGCTATCGATCGTTGTCATTGCCGGGGAAACTGTCTGGTTGTCGTTCGTCGCGACGGACTGTCTCGCGATTGTGACCCGCCGGTTCACGCGAGTGTTTGCTCCTTGGAGCTATGCCATATCGTGGGTGGTTGTGATTGCGTTAGAGGCCGTCGCCCCAGTCGGTCCTCGCGCCACGATCGATCGAATCTGCCAAGCCCAAGCGATGGACCAAGCACTCAATTGTTTCAGCGGGGTCGTCCAAGTCGGCTCTTTCACGCGTGTTTGTGTACTCATTGCGATTCAGCTGGGGAGTCTTTGTGCGGCCATCATCGCTGCAAAAGTTTATCAAGCAATGCGAGGCGTGAAAGCAAAGCAAGTTCACGTAGAGCGGTACATGCTTGGGGTAGCAGACAATTTCTTCCCCCTGGAAACGCCGGCGACGCCGCAGCAGGGCTTTGCCGCCCACGACACTGCATCCTGGCTCATGGTCGGTCTTGTACCGATATCCAAGAGCGTCCTCCTGGATGTCAAGCTGTGGTTGCTCAGCCATGAATTCACCCCTCTCTCCATTCAACCCCTTACGTCCGTGCCAACGGTGGAGCTCTTGCACGGGGCAAAGCAACTGCCCCAGATCGGCAATGTTCGAGCAGCGATTCATCGATGCAAGCAACGATTGTGGACTGCCTTGGGAATTCTCAATGCTGTCGGAAGTATCATCGGCAGCATCTCGTACCTCCAAGTGTCCAAAGTGAACTTCGCCAACGACCTGCTGTGGGCCACATTCAACATGACTGGCACCCACGCATACACGGCTCGATGGCTCAATGAGCAGCTCGCTCTCGGCGTGACTCGCACGTTTGTACAAATGGATGATGCTACCATCAGCGACGACAAACCGTACGACCAAGCGAATGAGTATGTGTCGTCGGCTCCAAACGTCGGTGCATTGCTGCAATACACTGAGCTCAACACGATCGATGCCACGATTGCTGGCCTTCGCACGACCGACGCTTGCGCCGTTCCGTGGATATTCACGCAGTACTGCTACGTGGATTTCGGCCAGCGGTGGGAGTTGGCCAACACGGACGCCCGACAAGAACGGTGCAAGTCGATGGCGTCGAATGGCGCGGTGTTTTTGGAATCCGTCCTCCGCAACGTGGACTTTGCCGCGTTTCAGCGTTGCTGGGGCGCCGCGTTTGACGTGGCCATCGCAAACGAGCTCCGCCAATCGACGGACGGTCGAAATTGGTTGGCCATGGTGTCGTCGACAGGCAAACCGAGCGTCGCGGTCGAACGCGACTACTGGCAAGCCCATGGCGTGCGGCACTTTACAACGCAGTGGCAAAACTTCAAAACCATCGGGCTCGTCAACGAGTACTCGGTCAGCAACGTGTACGGCATTGCGTACCCGTTGAGCTTGGAGACGTCGTTTTCCGCATTTCGTCTGGACCGAGAGTCCACGTTAAAGTTCTACTGGGCGCTTGCCAACGATTTCGCGGCGGTGGCCCCGTTCAACGCGAGCGACGTGGCTGGGGCGAGCCTTGTCCGGTCCAGCGCATCGCACCGCTTCGCCAACACTTCCATGGAATCGCTTTTGCTTGTGAAAGGCACCCTGGTCAGCCCGTTGCCTGCGACGTTTCGACTTGTCCAGACCGCGCTCGGCCCGTTCGGATCCATCGATGCGTTCCACATTCCGTGCCCCCATGGCTTCAAACGAGTTGTGCACGCAATATTCTCGACATTGCGACAGAGTCTATGGCGCAGCGTCGCAGCACAAGACTCGTACTTTAGTATTGAGGATGGCATGTTTTTGCTAGACCCGGTGCCACAGCTGTGGGCGGATTTGAACTTTGACACGGTGGGGGGAAGCATCCTGTGTCCAGACGTCGGGGCGAGCCAGGTGGCCCACGGAATCTTGAGCCTTACATCGTTGAGCAAGCAGTGCACTTCGATTGCAATGGCCGCGATGATCCCGTTCCTTCGCAAGAGTACAGTTGCAGCGGCCATCCTGTCCCAGCTCGTGGTGGCATCGCCGCAATCGATCGACGATACGTGTCGACTCGTACAGTTGGACTCAGCGTGCCCTGCGCTTCTCAACGCGACTATCACGTTTACAAACACGTACGTCGCTCCGCTTCTTGGGCAGCGCATGGTTGACATGTCCACGAATGCGACCGCGGAAGTGGCAAGCTTGCCGATTGAGATTTTCCAATTTGGTAAGACAGACGGACCCATCTCGATTTTCCGAGCTCGGTTGTTGGACCCGCTTGACAAGAGCTTTGCCTTCTTTTCGTGGATATTCCTCGTGGATTGGGCTCTCGGGTTCCGAGAAGTCGTGACCTTTGCCGGGGACGTGGCCAATATCACGCTCATCACCGAATACGCGCTGACGCAAACACAGCAAGTCAACCGCGCGCAATTTCCCGTCAACTTTGCTGTGTACCTCCGCAGTGCCGTGTGGTACATCACGTCCACGTTTCTCTTCATCGCGGTGCTGCTGCTCGTGTACGTTGTGCTGTGCCGAGGCCACGTCGAAGCACTGAATTTGTACAAGTTGCAGCGCGTCGGGGCGATCGTGTGGATTGGTCGGCCGTTCTTGTTTCTCCGAAGCGTCACTGCCCTCGGCTTGCTTTCGACGGCCACCCTCGAACTGCGCTACTCGGGGTTTGTCACGTACTTTGAATCGATGCAGCTGTCGCTGGTGAAAACGTTCCTGGCAGCCAACGAGATCACGTGGCTCGCAGCGGTCGTAAACGACGTGGCGCTAGTCCTGACCCGCGAGTACACGTCGTACTACGCAGCCATCAACAGTTTTCTCGTGTGGGCCATCATGGCGAGCATTTCGGTCGCGTTTCCGATGACGCACTCGATGGTGATCGACAAGCAGTGCCGCCTCGCCCAAGTGGACTTTCAAGTCGTGTGTACGAGCGGCAACCTCGCCATCGGCCAGCCGATGCGGTTTGCTGTGTTGGTGGCGATCGTGCTAATCTCGAATGTCCTCTGCTACACAGTCACCCGGCAACTCTTTGAGAAACCCGTCAAGACGCAGTTCAAGTCGGTCTTCCTCTACGCCGGCGCCAAGTACATGTTTTCAACCGACGGCTGGATCCACGAGGACATGTATTACATGGATCGCATGTCCGCTGCCATGAATGGCATCTTGACGATCCGCAAGGGCAACATCATGTACGCACTTGACATCAAACTCTGGTGCACGTTCCAAGTCGACCTGACGGCATCGGTTCCGCATACACAAGACGCCGCATTTGCTCTGCCTCTGCGTTTATCTAGAGATAGTTAGCACGGTGGAGGCGTCGCGACCACTCGAAGGTCAAAGAGGCGATTTGATGAAGCGTTTGGAGTCGCTTGCGGTGATTATTCACGCAGCACAAGAGAACCCAGGTGCCAACTCGATCAAAACACTTACTACAGGGCCGAATGCGGTCACGTTTCATGGCATGTGTCATTTATCCGCCGCTGCCACCATAATCTCTGTCTCTGCAATTCATCCGCGCAACGTCTGTCGGCGCTCAACGTGTATGCTATGGTGGAGGGACGAGTACTGCAGGCAACATGAGACGTGGGATGGGCCCATCGTCGCGGTCGCCTAGCGAGTCCGACACCCCGATGCGAGGAAGGCGAGCCATGCGATCGCTATGTTTACGAGGAGCGAGCGGAAGGAGACTCGACGCAAGGAAGCCACCGGTCTTACACGCACCGTTTTCGACAAGTCCTCTCACGTGAAGTGCACGTGGCGCGGTCGAAGAGCGATTCACGTTGCTCACTGAAAAACGTTTGAGCTGTCCAGTAGTGAACCAGGAAATAGCCGATCATCCTCCAATGCATGGAGGCGTCACAAAATTGAATTTTTTAACGTAAATTATGCGGCTTAGTTCAAGTTGATTAGACCTCCTGAAAATTGATAATGTTTACAATAAGTGCATATACATAAGGGTATTTCTCAAGATCGTCCACCGAGTGGAAATATTTCTCACGATCGTCCAAGTTGACTGTTCGTGTTGTATTTTTATTCCAAATCGTCCACCGCGGCATGATTGGCTAAAATCATCATGAGGTTACCATGCAAGTAAATCCCATGTGGGTTTTAGTCCGATGGTGCTTGAGGCTGTGGTGCTTGAGGCTGTGGTGCTGGTAGAAGAATTTCTGTGGTGTGGTAGAAAATATAGTGCAATGAGACTAAACGATGGAGAAAGCGGATTTTTGCCTATTATGCGAGACTCCACTACAAAGTCACCGGCCAATACCTCGGCCACGATGATAGTGGCAGTGGTGGTGACTGTGGTGGTAGAGAGTGCCTTGGATACCAAGGCACTACCTACCACCACAGGGCGAAGGTCGTTGATGAGCGAGCCGAAGAACCGCTCTTTGACATTTACCAATTCATGGAAAATTATATACGCCGTATAACATGGCGCATTCAAAAACTAGTAAGCCGTAGTAAAGTCCTCTGTTAGCGATAGTAGGTTCAAGTCAAAATTACCGCACCCAGCTCGTATTGAAAGGACGGTATACGTACTATACATTTTCCTGAAACGACGAATAACTGCTTTGA
>NW_008580163.1:705176-739080 GCF_000520115.1 Aphanomyces invadans
GAAGTCCCACGAGACACCCACCTTCCACCCAAATATTCTGATCACTGAGCTTCAACTTCAGCGGCTGTTTAACATTTTGAGCCCAAGATCGTGACGCATGCTATGTCATTTCGAAAGTACAACTCCTTTTATAGTTTAGAACTGACCAAAACCGGCTGATCGACAAACATTCATTAAAAAATGATCTACATTAAGTGGGTGTTTATGTTCTTCCGACTCGTTTTATGTTTTTACGCTTTCCGATATGTTTTTGACAGGTTACCCTCGGGTGCCCACCTTGAACACTCCAGTACCAACTCGTGGACGATCCTTGGCGTTATCTGACGCACAATGTGGTGCATGTGCTTCGTACGACCAGCAGTGTGCCGTCGTCATGTTTATCGTGGGTCCACGTTTTCTTTGATGTCCAGGATCGAGTACAGCATGACTTGGCCAAACACCAAGTTGAATCGAGTCGGGGTGACTTGGAGCGTCGGATACGGCGGCGCACTTGGACTGGCGAAGTTAAAACTGTGCTGGACGACATTCTCCGACGAGCCCTGGTAACACTACGGACTTCCCCCGAGAAATCACACGTCGGTGGAGCCATACGGGGGGAAGGAACGTGGCGGGCGGTAGACGAACGAGATCGCTTCGTTTGGCATTTTGAATGCCCTGGAGTATGCCATCCGAATCAATGTGAGCCTCATTTCGAGATGTCCCCAACTCGTTTGTAAACAGATCGAGGACCCCCGAAGACTGGGTCGGTGGGTACCCCTCGACCCCGTCCAGCATCTTGATCCACAACGACATTGGGCCCCTCGGGTCCATCGATCTCATGTATGTGGCGTACCCCCTGGCAGTTGTCGCGCTCCACGATCTTCTGCACAAATCCTCTATCCTAGCGCTTCAGACGCAGCCGTTGCTCGCATACTAGTACACCTCATCTGTGCTACAAGCGCCGGGGCAAAGGTCGCCACGAGATACCCGCTGTCAAGTAACCTGGTGTGCAGAAGCACAGTCGTCTCGACCCAACGTGGAGTACGGCACTCGAACACGACAGTGCTTGGTCGTTGGTCTTGAGCAGTGCACAATTATCGTACTCGTGACACGGGCATGACGGGGTCATTCGAGCTCCACAGGGTAAAGGGTAAAGATGTATAAAGCCGTGTTCGGCTCACGTTCGTGGGGAATCCGCCGTCACGTAATGTACCCACTCCGTCAAGCACGCCGGCGCCAAACCACTGGAGAAGGCGCCATTGCTTTCAGGATAAAAAACCACTTCGTGAAGTCTTTGAATAGCGCAGATGGCAGCCACAGGTGAGTGACGCCATGCTGTCCATTGTCAGGTGTCCATGCGTTTGGGTGTCCATGCGTTTGGATGTCCATGCGCTCAGCGCAAAGTTCTAACGGCTCATCTATGAATATGGCACCTCCGTCATGGATCGCAATGCGGTCTATGGCGAAAAAAAATATATATTTCCATTTTTATATTTTTTTAACTGTAAATTGATAAGCATAGCGCGCCGACTGGAAAATTATTCGTTGATGACGATGTGCTGTAGCCGTCGGTTGTGCCAATGCGCTTCCGGCTCTGGAGTCCATCGAAAGCGGTACAGGTGCTCCGGTCGGTACGATTTCGAACAGCATATTCAAGATAGACGCGCCCTCGTCCACCTATTTCATGCATCGTTCGCACGCATGGATACACGTCGCGATCACACTGTCAAAGCACGAGGTGAACGTGCGGTTGACAACACGCGCTGTCTTGCCCGTCTCGGGGTGTATTATCACAACAGGACGGACAGCAGGGTTGTGTTGATCTTCATGGCCCCTCAAGGCTGCTATCCCATCAATATTGGCCTACGAATAGGTCTCCTAACCGGGCAAGTGTCCGGCAGAAGCGAGGTTACCTGTCGCTGGGTCGATGGTGAGAACGCCACACTGGACGTGTGCACTGCATTGAGATTATGACTTGAAGACTTGGCGAGAGACACTCGTAGGCCGTCTGCATGCAATTGACCAGCGTGTCGTTGCCATATTCGGACAACTTGCGAGGGACCCACACCCACAGTCGTTTGCAAGACGCATCTACATATGATGTGCACAAACAATAAAACCTAAAATACCTATAGAAATCATTGCATAAACCATACCTAAATAACCAACAATTGTTTTTTTTTAACAAAATGTAGATACTATATTTTGACCAATAATACCAAAAGAAGGTAAAATTAAAATATAAACTTCAGGATGACCAAAAAACCAAAATAAATGTTGATAAATCAGCAATAGTTGATCCTTTTTTGACCAACAGCTACATATGATTTTAGAAGAAGATTTAGATAAAGGTCAATTTCGCTTATTAGAAGTTGATAATCGTGTACAGGCTTGCCAGGCAAACTCGGTCAGCACTGTACACTCTAGCATCACACTAGAGAATTGTATGGACAATGAATTATCAGATTCGAATAATTTAATTCGATGCCACCACTTCAATTTGTACAAACGTGAATTGGTTGGCTGGACGTTCTGGCATTTTCGCCAATCATTCCAATGTAACCATTACACACTACTTGTCTCAATGTCGGTCAAAGTGCTCGAATTCAATTTTGGACAACGGGAATCGATTAAGGACAACCATATTATCATAATGCAGAGTGATTATACTTGAATTACAGTTGGAATTGCCTTCTCGAATGTCTTCACAACTGTGGACGCTGAAATCTTCCCCCAAACTCGTATAGTTCGAAGAACCATTGCGAGCCTCTTTTCCTGAGCAGAAAGTTCGCCGCCGTCACTCAATTCATTTTCCATTAGCCACGCCTTCTTCAACATTGACTTCAGGGGACCCATGACCCCAACATCAAGGGGTTGGCAGCGGCTGGTAGAATTGGCAGGCAGCGGCTCGATAACGCTAAACAATTTTTCTGCGAACTTGTCATGCGATGCATCTGAAACATGACAATCGAGGTTGTCAAGCACCAGCCCCGAGGCATCATCAATGTGCTGGCCGATAAGGGCATCAACGGAAATTGCCCAGACTCGCTCATCCATCGACGCGTTTTCTTGGACGGCGTACACGTGGCCTTTAGGCAGGAGTGGAATTTCCTTAGGCTCAATTGTTCCACCTGTCTTTCCCTTGAAAATGAACAGCAAGGGCAGCCTTTTGCCATCGGCTCTGACAGTCAAGACGGCGGTCAGACGACTTGAATGCTTCTGGCCCTTGGACACCCGACTGGACTTCCCAATTTCGGTAAGCGTCCGTCCAGGCAGCATATCATAGAACACAGCGGTCTCATCGACGTTGTAGATTTGGCTGCGGTCGTACTCAGCATACTTGTCCCAGAACGATGCGGCGTACCCCAACCAAACTTCAACAAGCACGGACTGAGTGACCTTGTTGACGCAAGGTACACGGTGACGAAAACGGTGGCGTTGGGCAAAGCGCAGAAGGAGCGGCCGGAACGAGTTGAAGGCAACAGCCTCGCTTTTCTTCGACGCCAGTTACGTGATTAGCCAGTCCTTGTGGTTGCGTTTGACCCATTGCATCGTGTGGTAGACTCTGAAGTATCGCTCTTCACCGCGACGGGCTTGCATGCAGGCAAGGAGTTCCTCTCGGAACGACAAGATCTCCTTTCCGCCCTGGCCTCCCAAAGTGGCGTGTCGACCATGGAGCTTGCGCCATGGTCGACACGCCACTTATGCGATTCTTCTTTGATCGCCATCCTTGCCATGTAGAAAGTGGTATTACGTTATCGCGACAGAACTGTCGCTCGCTTGTCGTGCATGCGCTGAATTGTATTAGACTTGCTTTCCGCTGGCCATTAGTGTTTCGCTGTTGGCGCCGCTTTATCGTCGCCATTTTGAAATGTCCTCGATTGCACGTGAGGTTTCAAACATTTGAATTAGCCCAATCACAATTGACTTCAGTTTCAATTGGTCAGATTGATATTGAATGTATTTGTCCAATCAAAAGTAAGAGCTTCCAGTCAGTCCAGCCAAAGTTTATTTCATTTCTTGAGAGTTGCACTGATCGAGTTTGCCCGGCTAGCACTGTAGTTGTTTCTGTAAATACACATATTCGTCTTAGGGTACGGTTTTTTAATATAATGTATTTATTATTCTAAGGCCGTGTTTGGATGCCTCAAGTTTTAATTGTCAACTAAAATAGATGAAAAATAATCCCGTTTCAAAGTGGAGTTTCGAATCAAATTAAAAAATGTGGTTGTTCTGTTTGGACGCCTCAATTCCAGATGACATTTGCCATGAACAGACGCATGATCGCTCTGTTCATTCGATATCGGGTCATGCGCCGCCGGAGAGACTTTCTGCTCATGTTCTGCAGATACTTCTACGCGAACTACCTCGTCAAGACGCCGAAGCGTGTGTCCATACTCTCCGGGTCGCAGTGGATGGACGAAATGCTGCACGGACACGAAAGCGCATTCGTCGAAAACTTTCGCATGCCGAAAGCAATATTCAGCGCTCTGGCACGTGAGCTCAGTACCCATGGTGGTTTGTCCAGTACCCGTCGCATCGAAGTCACGGAGCAGTTGGGAATGTTCCTCTTCTCCTCTGGTCAGCATGCGTCTAGCGCTCAGCTCCAACAACGTTTTCCCAACACGTTGGCCTGGTGGGTCATTTCGTTGATCCACAGAACGTCAAGTTCGTCATTCCAGATTGTCATGATGTTCCCGCTTCAGTGTCACTCAGAGAATGACGAAAAGACAGGACATGCTGCCTTTTCTCGAAAAGTTGGACCTTGATGGCTCCATTTTTTTTCTAACACAAAACAACAAATAATTGACATATTTTTGGGTTTTATTTATGTGGATTGTGGCAGCCAAATGCGGTTTTGGAGAAAATGTGAATATTGTCAGAAAAATATTATTTTGTTTAGAAAACCTGTGTTTTCTGTCATTTTTCGTGGTATCCAAACTGGGCCTAAATAGATATTTCTTGAAAATATTGTTAATTTTATCACTTTTTATTAGAAATTGAATTTTACAATTTTCCCATCATAGTAAGCTTTCGCCTATTTCTACTTAGGGGCCGTTGTGGTTGCGATTGTTTAATAAAAACACAGGACTCTGCTAAATTTTATAAAATAACAATATAAAGATGTTCCCGCTGTCTCCGGGGTCTTCCGTCTAACTATAGAAAATCCGCATCTTCACGGATAATTCAAATTCACTGAGTTTATGTTGGAGACAGCGGGGATGTCGTTACACCATTCCCGTTTTAATTTAATGATGATAGGACTTGAACCTAAAACTTTAGGATTATGATTCCAACGCTCTACCAATTGAACTATTTCATCTTAATAAAATATACTATTTTAAATGGCCAAAGTGGGATTCGAACCCACGAATCATTAAAAATACTTGATGGTTTCGTTGGCAGAAGGAGTACCAAGCGGAGAGGTGGGACGTGCATAGTGTTGTGGTCCGAGTGCTATTCCTCGCCAAATCGAGTTGGGGTCTCTGGCTCCTTGAAAATTAGATGAATGTCGGGGTAGCCTGTCATTCCTTGACCACTCCGATGCCGTTGCAACACGACCATGGATTGCATTACGTTTTGTCTGTCAGGTATCACTGCCTTTCGATGGAGCCAAACTGGTGAGCAAAGGACAAATGCGCGTGAGGGATCAGGACGTGTTGTCCGCGAAGGTACAGGACGCCGTATTGCAGGAAGGCTGCATAGACCTCCGTGACGACGGGGGCTGCTCTGATGTCGACAGGTCAACGCCTACGACTTTGGCGTCAGTTGTGCCAGTGACGAATGATATTGAGCGCCAGGGTATCGCATGGTCGACCAACTGAGCACCGAGCCAAGGGCTGTATCTTCGATCGCTGTTTGGTCGGTTAAACTTGTTTTTCCCCGACTTTGTCGAATGAACAGGTTTAACGCTGTAAAAAACCTATGGCACTTGGTGAGCGTGACATTATGTCATTGGGTGAAATTCCATGAACGTCTGCTTTGAACTTGTACTAGGTCCTACTATAGGTTGTGTGGGCGGTACTAACAGAAAGTCGAAAATCTGCTATGGTGTGATGCACTGAAAGCAACACAGTAGAATTAGTAGTACTAATAGTACTCTACATAGTTTGACCTCGTTAGTCGCTGTTGAGAAATCTGCATGCCACCACTCGAGAAGGACGCGTTCGAGGAAGTGGTGGCGTCCCACCTGAGTGGGTGGACCCCTGCGACGACCCCTTCCAACGCCGATAAGCTCAAGCTGTATGCTCTCTTCAAGCAAGGCACAGTGGGCGACAACAAGTCGTCTCGACCGGGGGTATTTGATGTAGCCGGTCGAGCTAAGTGGGACGCGTGGGCGTCCAAGAAGGGTCTGACCAAGCAAGCTGCACAGGAAGCGTACGTGGCAGAAATCGCGCGGCAGAAGAGTGTGTACAAGAGTAAGCTTTAATTCGATCTCGTTACAGCTCGTCGGAAGGACGATAGGTGTTGGCAGCATGGGCCAACGTTTGCAGGACATGTTCGTAGGCCAAGTTGAAACGTAGCGGGCACGTTTTACACGGAAACTCTTTCGTGTAGAGTGGTTTGTACCAGTAGTTGACTGCGACATTGCGGGGTTCATGTACCGCGGGGGTCGACCTCACCTCGTGCCACCAAAACGACGGCTACGGCAACCCATCGACACCAGTCAGCCAAGGAGAAATGGCCACGATCGTTCAACACGTACCACGAATAGGGTGTCTCCTTCACGCACCTTACAACGCAACGCAGTGGCTGAGGCGAAGAGGGGGTACCTGTCAATGTCGAGGGGGTCGTCGATGTCGATGGGGCTGTTGACCATGGAGGTCGACTCCATCAGCTTTCGCCTGTGAATCACTGTCGAATCGTAGTCGTCCCTTTCGAATTGCGCCTAGAACGATTTCCCAGCACAACACGTTGCACGGCTTTGATCGGTCAACCTCGCGCATGTGCCCTTCGTACAGGCGCCTGTTATCGGATGGATCGAACAGGACAAACTCTTTCTCGCCCGCCACCATCGTCATCAGGTTCTCGTACGCGTCAAAGTACAGTTTTCCGACGCTTTTCCCATCGCCAAACCACAGGTTCGCCACGTCCAGCTCGAGAAATGACGACGTCGCCCATGGATACTGCGGCGCGTTCGCCATCAGCTCGGGCACGTAAGTCGCCATGGACAAGTACTCCAAGTAATACGAAGTCTTGGATGGCAGCGCCGATGTCAACCGATCGATAAACGACGCGAACGGCATGTTGGTCGCTGCGGGACGGACCAACACCTTGTCGGGGGACTCCAAATGGTTGAGCACAAAATCGGGAATGGCTACAACCATGGTCCACATGAGAGATATTTCATCGAGACCATGCAACACAAATCCATGCAACAAACAAGCTCCACGGCGCAAAATACGGTGGAAATTCTCGCGCAAACTCGACTGGGTAGGAGTGGAAGAGAGTGTGTGGTGCATGTACCGTCCGAAGCGCCATCCCACCACGCCAGTGGCTCGCATCCTTCGAAGACTCCCGTCGGCGAAACCTTGACATGGACTTGTCGGTTGCCGATGCGGTCGAGGAGGGTCTGCGTAGACCACTCAGTGGCGTTGACCAGGTTGGAAGCGGCACGTGTTATGATGACTGGTTCGTTTCGGAGAATATACTGCTCAAACAAGGCAGGAGTAAGGTCGGCTGCGTCGATCGTCTTGCAAGCCGAAGTCGTGGTAGTTGTAGGCACCGTGTACAACTGGGTCTCGAGGTTGCGGGCGATAGATGCAAGGGGGTTTATTTCGCCCGTGGGCAGGCGATGTGTATGAGCTCGCGCGTTAACAAATGCCACCACATTGGGGGCCGACACTGGCCCGGTGTACGTCTCGGCTGATGGAAGGCCGGGCAGCAAGCAAGACTTGGCTGCGTGCACGTCGTGCCGCGGGTAGTACAACATGGATGGCGATGGTCGGGTCAAGTCAATATCTTCGACAAAGCACACGTTCGGCTCGGCAACGAATGCAGCTCGGGCTGTGTGGAATTCGGCCAGGAGAGGACTCGGACAGCCGCGATACACAAACGAGTGGCAGCTCGCGTTCAGCGCAAGGGGCAGGAGTGCCCAGGTCAAGTGAAATGTGCCGGTGAGAGCAACACCGATGACGGCTATTGTCGATCTCATTGTCCTGCTGGAAAAGGTGCCTAGTTGTTGCGGGATGTCAAGCCCACGTCGTCCTTGTGTATCAAAATTCTTCATTTTTACCAAAATACTCTGGAATCTTTTACAAACTCGAAACAATTGTGTCAATTTCGACAGCATATTTTTGTTTTTTATGCAAAAATCTTACCGTTTTACGAAATAAACCTGGACACTTTCTGGACGGAGTGGCGGGAATTTGGCTCGTTCACACCTGGCAATCGCGAGTATGGCCACAACCAAGCACCTCCCGTGGGTCGAGAAGTAGTAAGAACTCTGCTACGTCCATGCACATGATGCCTATATAAGGGTTGTGATGCCTAACGGATACGCGTCCTCCTTATAGTCGGCCAAAGACGGTGGACGATATTTCGCACCAGGACGAAGTCGTCAGCGCACTCCGCACATCGATTGCAAACGGTCAACTGCCCCATTTGCTGTTTTACGGACCTCCCGGGACAGGGAAGACGTCTACAATTATTGCCGTGGCGCGTGAGTTGTTCGGTCCACAGTTCCGCGAGAACGGTCGGTTCCTCGAGCTGAATGCGTCAGACGACCGCGGTATATCGATCATTCGTGAAAAGGTCAAGTCGTTTGCCCAGGGCGCGATTTCCGGGTCCTCAACGATGCCTCCGTTCAAAATCATCGTGTTGGACGAAGCCGATTCCATGACGAATGATGCGCAGTCGGCGCTGCGTCGCATGATGGAGAACTATTCCAAAGTCACGCGGTTCTGCCTCATTTGTAATTACGTCAGTCGGTATGTCGTTCATGTCCCTTGTCCTCTTTATGTGTCCTCATCTTGAGGGCAGCATCATTGAGCCCGTGGCGTCCCGATGTGCCAAATTCCGTTTCCAGCCGCTCGAAAAGGTGTCGATGGCGGCGCGAATTGAACACGTGTGCAAAGAAGAGCAGATTTCCATCAACGAGAGCGCGGCAAAAGTGCTCATGGACGTGTCTGGAGGAGACATGCGGAAAGCGATCAACTATCTCCAGAGCGCGCACCAGCTGAGCGGCGACAAGATTACCGAAGACGCAATCTTGGCCATTGCCGGGGTACAGATGTCGCATTAAGAAGTCCATGAACCCCACAACTAGGTCGCGCCAAAAGAACTGTTTCACGTCATGTGGCAACACGTGGCCAAGAACTCGTTCGACCGACTCAAAGGCGAAATCGACGACATCATTTACAGCGGGTACCCCGTCCTGACGATCCTTCACCAGCTCGCGGACGAAGTTGTCGGCCACCCCGACATGGACATGTTCAAGAAAGCTAAAGTCTGCCTGCGCATCGCCGAGGCCGACAAGAAACTCGGCGACGGCGCCAGCGAGTACATGCAGCTCCTAGACGTTGCCGCGTTCCTCATGCGGACGTACCACGAGTAACCCACACTCGCCACAAGTCTGCTTTCGCCGTCCATTCCTCCATGGTACAAATATCCACACTCCATTCCACTTCATCAACCCACACGTTGCGTGCACAAACACCATGGGACCGAGCTGCCTTTGCCATCGAGATGCATTCGTTTGTCGTTGGCATCCAGGTGGTGTGTGTGTGCACATTGTACCGTGCTGAGGGGTACATGATGGCGGAGGAACAGGCTGGTCGCGGTCACTGCGCTCAACATACATGATCTGTGGGCCAATAGTTAAGGGTATTGCGGCGATGGCTTGTTGCGCAGGCCAGCGTCAGCGAGATCTGAACACTGTCGAACGAGTGCACCAGAGAGATGCTGCGTCTGTGGATGACGTGGTCAATCCCTCACACTTGACAAGAGCATGTCGGTCCTGTTGTAGACACCAGCGCCCAGATCGTGGCGACCGGGCATTCCAATAAAAGACGTACCTGCGGCATCGCGAGACATGCGATGGATCATGCCCATCGAGTTGCCGTGTGTGAAGCGACCTATTCTATATGTCGTCCATCCAACATGGAGGTGTGTCGAGGTTCATGGCATCCACACGTCGTGGCTGCAATTTGCCTCGATCGACCACGCACGCCAGAACAAATTGCCGACAACGTCCGAGCCACACACAGTTCCAACGTCGAGACGCGGCCATTCCAGCGAAGGGACCCTCAGATCGGCGACCGAACGGAATAAAAGAAATGGCGGGTTTTGCACATGTGGTTGGGTTCACGCGTCCGAGCGACACGGACTGCTACGATTGCGTTGCCTGCGGGACGGCCCCCGTATCTGTAATCGCCGTCACTTGCGTCCATCGCCACGTTCGATGGACGGACTGCGTTTGCTTCCACAGTGTCACGCTGTCTTCGCCGGACGATACACTCAACACTTGGCCTACCCGCACAAACCATCGTGACCATCCCGTGACTTGCTCGTGATCCTCGGCACACAGTACCTGCAACCGACCAGGCAAGTCGATACACGGGGGCACGGAACGATGCCCCCACCTGCTCCACTGTCCACGGGCCGCCCGCGTCGATCTGCGACCAAACCAGCACGCGGCGGTCATCCCCGCCACTCGCGATCACGTTGCACGGCATGCCCGCGTTTGGTGCCCACGCAACGTCGCGAACCCAGTCGGTATGGCCGGTCGGAAGCGATTCTGTCCTACAAGGTGCATGAGTACCCAATAAACAGGACAGTCCAGCATCGCACTGGTGCCAAGTTGACGAGTTCTCGGGCAAGGTCCAGATCTTGACGTTGGAATCGCAGCCCCCAACCACGACACGACGCACGCCTTGTCCGCCCAGCGAGTTGAACGGCGCCCAACTGACGCTCAAGCACCCGGTGCTGTTGTCCTGGAACGACGACGTTGTGACCCATCCTGCTTGCGTCATTGTGATGATAGACACCGTGCCGTCGGCGGCAGCTGCAGCAAGGACAAGACCATACTCGTGCGGGGCGAACTCGATTGCGTTGATACTCGACGGACGGGTCTGATGAACGTCCAAGAGTCCCCACGCCTCGGGGGCACCGGCAGGCGCTTTGTTGCGGTAAAATGCAACCTTTCCACATTGGGTTGACGCTGCCAAAACGTTAAACTTTGGGTGCGACCACGCTAATCGCCACACGGGTCCGTCGCATGGCACGTCCACCACGGCAACGAGTTTGTTGGGTGTTGCGACCTGTTTCGCCTCGTAGATGCGTACCGTGCGGTCCGACGAGCACGTGGCAACACGGTGACCATGGTAGTCGATCTTGATGTCGTAGATCATGTCCGTGTGGTCCGTTTCCACCCGGTGCTCTGGCTGAACAGTTGCGGTCTGGTGCTGGGTGTCCATCATTGCGGCGACGGCCCGTTTGCGATGCCAAAAACCGAATACCCCACGTCCGGATAAAGTAATCAAAGTATCCGTAGAAGGCACACGTACGGATAAAAGTATTCGGATGCGGGTAGCATGAGCCCAGCAGACCGTCCTGCAAATCTTGGAATGGTTTCGAACGAATCTGAATTCCCCTGACGAGGCCTTGCCGGCGGAACTCTCTCGAGTTGGTCGGCCATCTCGGCACCACGAGATAAACGTCACTTGTCCACCTCGTTCGAACCTAGCATGGCTGTGTGGGGCGTGGGCGACACAGTTTCAAAACAATGAAAAAAATGTTTCAGTTTAATTGGACGCGTCTTGAAGCAGAGATGTGTGTGTCGTTGGCATAGGCAACAAAACGAGGGTCGTGTGTACGACATGGAAGGCAGTTCACAACGAACCTTGCCTTGTCCCCCCACGGGTCGTTTATGAACCAGTGCAGGGAGGTGGTCGCGATGTCGCCGGCACACCGCATTTCTCGAAGATTCGACGGGACCAATTCGTTGTTGGATTTTAGCCAATGAGCACTCGCCAGCAATGATCCGATCGTGTTGGGAATTGTATTGTTGACGAATTTTACGTGGGCCAATGGGCGGCCGAGAACGACTGTTTTAAACCGTCCTGTGGATCATTATACAAAAATCAATTACAGCATGTATTAAACACGTTCTGAAGAAGAGAAGGCTGGAGGAAGGGGTGGGGCAAATAAAATGGCATAAAAATAGGATTCACTTGGTGTTTGTATACTTTTCATGGAAAACGCAACCGTTTTTCGCGAGAACTGAAGGCTCCAACCTCAGAACAACTTTTGACTGACTGAACTCCAGGTACGATGAAGCAAGGAATCGTGCCGAGAATCTCACGAGTCCGTGTAGGTCACGCAAGATGAACCCTGAATAGTAAGTGGATCCATACCCCTTGATGTCCATGATGGAGACACAGGTGGTTGGTACTCTTGATGGATCCTAACGTGGCCATCGTAGCGACTACTTGTTTAAATTGCTCCTGATCGGGGACTCTGGCGTCGGAAAGTCGTGTTTGCTGCTTCGATTTGCCGACGATACCTACACAGAATCGTACATCTCCACCATTGGCGTCGATTTCGTACGTTGGCCATCCTGTTGACGAGAATCTGGCAGTGGTCTCATGTGTTGTCGTAGAAAATCCGCACGATTGAACTGGACGGCAAGACAATCAAGCTCCAAATCTGGGATACAGCAGGCCAAGAGCGCTTCCGCACCATCACGAGCAGCTACTACCGCGGCGCCCATGGCATCATCGTCGTGTACGACGTGACAGACCAAGAATCGTTCAACAACGTGAAGCAGTGGCTACACGAAATTGACCGTTATGCGTGCGAGAACGTCAACAAGTTGTTGGTGGGGAACAAGAGCGATTTGACGGCCAAGCGCGTCGTGAGCACAGACGCCGCGAAGGAATTTGCTGAGAGCTTGGGCATTGAGTTTTTGGAAACCTCTGCCAAGAACGCCGCCAACGTTGAAAAGGCGTTCATGATGATGGCCGCTCAAATCAAGAAGCGCATGGCGAACGCCCCCGTGGTCTCGAAGCCCGCTATCTCGTTGGGCCCCGGCAAGGACGTCGGTTCCAAGTCGGGCTCGTGCTGCTAAGCGAATTGGTACCACCAGGATCTGAAGGCTTTTCCCTGCGACTTCGAAACTCTTGTAGTAGTTGGGGATTATTTTATATCTTTCAATAGTTTTGCATGTTTCCTTGGCAATACTATACACTGCTGCCGCGTGATTATCTTCTTTATTGCAACAAGTCGAGGTTGGCATGACTCACAGCCAAATACACCGCGACGCCAAGGACAAGTACGGACGCGACGAAAGGGAGCACTCCTGTGATGTACGACGACGTTTCCGAAATGGCAAGGGGGTGCTCGCTGTCCTCTTCACGGGATGTTGGCGTGGACTCGTCGGTGGGAGTGCTGAACAAGGACGCTGACGTGTTGGCGGCGGTCCTCTTTCGTTCTTTCAGCTATCCAACGACAGTGTCGTCGACAGGTCAGAACAGGTCAAAACAACTTGAGATTACCGATTGCTCGAACTCATCGATCTTGATTCGTAGTTTCCAGGGGACAGCTATGCCTTCCTTTTGTAGTTGTGCAACGAGCGCGTCGCGGCGTTCGAGAAAGGTCACGTATAGTTGGAGCACTGCTTCACCTTTGTCGGGGTCTTGCTTTGCGGCAATGTGTGCATCCTGCATTTTGACTTCGACAGCCAGAAGCTCCTTGATAAGGTCGCCAATCACGCCAGTCTTCTTCGGGATGTCCTTGCATCCCGCGGTCAACAGCGACGACGTCAAGGCCGACGTCATCGGAATCGCGTTTAGTCAGAGCCCGAAACAGCTCTTTGGATTCAATCATCATATGATTGGTTTAAACTTTTTTCCACGTCGGCTTTTGATTGGTGGTAATTTTTTCGCGCTACCACATCGACATTTCAAATCGCGCTGTCCATGTTCAACATCAATGGCCCGAGCGGTCCAACCAGTCGCAACGAGCGCTCCATACGGCCACAAGAAGACAAGAGGACTGCCGCTGCGGCCATGAAAAGAAGTGTTGCAAGACATCATGCGGCCCCCCTCGACCGCGACGTGAACAAAGAGAATGCTTGCGTGTCCACACTCTTTCAGGTTGGAACAACGTCTTTCTGAACGGGTGTTGGACTCATGTATACCCAGGGTTGCAACTTTTACTTTAATGGGCACACTGGAAATGTCTCCTCGTACGGTGCCGTCGATGCAACAACCATGTGTGCATGAGACGGTTTGTGCTGTCGTTAGGTACAACTTAATTAAAATGGTGAAGGCTCACGGCGGAAACACATCGTGAGTGGTTTCGTGAAGAGAGAAACCTCCTTACTGACGGCGATATATTGCAGCATTGTGCATCGCAAGACAAGAGTCACTCACGTGATCGCGACAAACTTGAGCGGCTCCAAAACTGACGCGGTACTACGGGTAACCTTTGTTCATTTTGCGTATATCTGTAGACATCAAGAGCATGTAGTCTGGCGGACGTGTTCATTGCGTACACCCTCAGTGGATAGTAGACAGCATCGAGAAAGGGAAACGACAACCCGAAGCAAAGTACGTCGTATGCAAAGACTTCACTGTGTCATCGTCTGGAATGACATTCTTCACGCCATCCATCGTACCTCAAGCCAGCAAGCCACCCACTCGATCGCTCTCGTGAGTGTACTCCACAAAGACGACGATTATTGCAGCGCTAGTGATTCCATACCAGTATCATTGTGCATCTTGAATCGTTCATAGCCTCGCAAAGTCACTTCAACCCTCGCGGTACGACCGTCGTGTTCACACTCTGGTAGCACCAAGTAGTTCTCCCCAGCTGTCGATTAGCTAGACGGCGAGAAAACCTGCCGCTGACGAGAATGCCGCGTCGAATGCATCGGCAGCCTGGCCACCCGCCAGTCCTCGTCGTCGCGAGTCAATGGTACGTCCATCAAGCTTGCCTCTCCCTCGTCGATTCATCGTTTGAAATATCTCGCTCACAATACTACTTGTAAATGCCTGTGTTTCGTTCACATCTCGACACATTCATAATACAAATATGCAGTCAACCTGGCTCAAAAGAACTAAATTCGATCAGAGTGAAATGTCTAATTTGAGCAGATCTTTGCGCCCTTCAACTATGGTACTCAGCAATAAGCTGCCTCTGATTGGTCAAAATTGCGTTGCCAATCTCGAGTTTGGTTTTCAGCCGTTGCCTCTGCCTGCCCCTCATGCTACCCCGACTCGTGTCGTTCCAGAGCATTCGCCACGTCCGCGCGCTGTCGACGTCTGCTGCTGATGCCGCCGCGGCATCTCTCCAAAAGGTTGGTCCTCAATTTCGGGGGGAGGTTATGTTGAGTTGCCCAGGGTTTCTCCAAGAGCCGGAAGGACGACGACTCCACAGCCCGGAATGTGTTTGTTCCGTCTAACGTGGAAACTACCAAAGCAAGCGAGAGTGTGCCGACGTCAACGCCTGCATCTTCTTCCCACCCGTGGCTGGACAAAGTCCACGAAACGCACGTGAATGCTTTCGCTCCGAAAATCATCGTCGTCGGAGTAGGCGGCGCCGGTGGCAACGCAGGTCCGTGTAATATCCTTCGGCTCTGTTTTCCATCGAACAAAACTAAATCAGTGTGCAGTGAACAATATGATTGCGCGGGGCCTGCATGGTGTCGATTTTCTTGTCTGCAACACAGACGCACAGCACCTCAAGACAACCCTCACCGACAATCGCATTCAAATGGGGTCCGACCTCACGGGGGGACTTGGTTGTGGTGCCAACCCCGAAGCCGGGTACGACCTCGCGTCTGTCGCTTCAATCTCAATCGCCTTCGACATCCCTCGATTACCAGGCGCTTGGCGGCGGAAGCAAGCTTGGACGAGATCATGGAGCGAATCGGCAATGCCAACATGGTACGTTGAATCAAGTGGCGCTTTCCATCATGGCACGATGCGCGCAGATGTTTGTGACGGCTGGAATGGGAGGTGGCACTGGGACTGGTGCGGCGCCCGTGATAGCTCAAGCCGTGCTGGATTCTGGTATTTTGACCGTGGGGGTTGTGACCAAGGTATGTTTCGAATCTTCGTCCACGCACCGCGCGTATGTGGATTCTGCCGTAGCCGTTCCGGTTTGAAGGTAGCCACCGCATGAAGCTTGCGGACCAGGGGCTCCATGAACTCAAACAGAGCGTCGACACGATGATTGTCATCCCGAATCAAAACCTGTTCAACATGTCGAATGAAAAAACGTCGCTCATGGATGCTTTCCGGTACCCTTCTCAACACGACCCCAGCATGGTGTGACGACGATGCTAGCATTGCTGACGATGTGCTGCTGTCGGGGGTGAAAAACATCACGGACCTCATGGTGATGCCGGGTCTGATCAACCTCGATTTTGCCGACGTCCAGTCCGTCATGACTCGCATGGGGCCTGCCATGATGGGTAGCGGCGAAGCTGAAGGCGACAACCGGGCGCTGCGTGCTGCCGAAGCTGCGTTGTACAACCCGTTGCTCGGGGATGTGTCGGTCAAGGTGGCTGCATATCTGTGGCCGTGGGATCGTTTGTCATGTTGTTGTGTAGGCGGCGAAAGGCATGCTTGTCAACATCACTGGCGGTCCCGACATGACGCTGTTTGAAGTGGACGCTGCTGCCGAGCGCGTGACCCAGGTGTGTGTGTTTTTTCTAGAAGCGATCACGTAGTGGACGGGTTCATTCTTGCATGTGTGCAGGAGGTAGAAGATCCCTTGGCCAACATCATCTTCGGATCATCGTTCGATTCGGCGATGGCGGGTCGTATCCGCGTGTCGGTCGTGGCCACGGGCATCTCGGATGCTTCCACCAGTTCTAAATGAACGCAAACGTAGATGTATCAATTTTTGGAATGACATTCAAAAAATCGTTTTTTTTTCAACGCTTGGCAAAATTTGACACGGCGTGTATTTCACCCGTCACCATCGAAAGTCGGAGAAACAACGTTCGGATGTCAAATTCTTTGCATTTTCAACGTAAAAAATTTGAGTTTTCAGCTTCTTCGATGATCGAGCCTAAACAGCCCTGGTCGACGCGAGCTCCCGCTGGATATCCTCGAGCTCGAACGCTTCCCACATGGTGCTCAAGCGGTACATCTTTTCTTCCTTTGTATTGGCATGGCCATCCGCGATGATCACTTCGTTGAGTGCTTCCTCAACATTGGTGACGGATGTCCTGGGATCTGTGCACTTCATGGCGCCGTCCAGGTACGACATGTGAAACGGTGCTGCTGTTGCCGCAGTGTTTGGCTCGGGTGTCGACATCGTGCGCATGAGGAACACTGCTTTTTCTTGCTTGAGGCTGCGATACTGAAGCTGGACCAAACTCGAGTCAGTGGACCCCGACGACTTGTCTGACCGGCAGGTGAGGAAGATCGGGTCGCCGCCGGATGTGTTGCTATCGTCCATGGATGCGGATGGACCGTTTATCCGATGTGTTGTGCGATTGTGAACTTCAGAATAGTGCATGTCTTGGACTGAAGCGGTAGTCGAGCAGTCGGATGCAGCTTCGTGTTTTTTCTTGGCATGGGATTTCGACGACGGCGAGATGCAACCGGCCATAGATTTTGGAAGCGGGCGATGGAGGGTCGATGGTCGCGAGATGTACTGCGCGCCGCGGTTGAAGAATGGCCAGACGAGATGCATGATCCCGCTGCCGCATGTGACGCACTTTGGCGCTGTGGAGAATGTGCGTGCGATGACAATCTCGACGAACGACTGGAGATCTTTTGTTCGCTGCCGGACAAGCTTGTTGGTGCGGAAGAAAGCTTTGGGGGGGAACGGGAACGACCCGACAGCGCGAGCCATGCTCTGGCATCCCGGACACGTCTGCGAGAGCTGGAGAAACAGCAAGATTTGTCTGCGCAGCTCGAGGAACTGCGAATACCGCCTGTTCACCGACCATTCTGCACACCCGCCGCCGTGTGGAGTCTCGTCGACCTTGACGCAGATGCAGTATAATGTGTGGGACGGCCGCTTGAGTGCGGCAGGAATGAACACAACGATGCCATCCGCCGAGGTCGAGTTTTCTGGCGCGGCGCCCGACCGAGACAAATTGGACCTGTCGACTGGAGCCATGATGGATGACGATAAATAGAGGGCCAAGCGGGCGCGACTTGCGGCGGCAGCACGGCGCCGGCGAAGGTTCGGGTGGTGGATGCAGGAGTGAGATGGTGTAATTTCATTACGCCATACCTGACCATGCCACACTATCCACACGTGAACGATCAGAAAGGCCACCGATTGGCTCCGAATTAACGTCCTCCGTGAATATAACGTATTTACGTTTTTCTAGATCACACGATTAGCACGACTAGATGGAGCAGGACATCCCGTGATGATATGCAACGCAGGACGGCGAGAACCCAGATTTCTTATGAGGCGTCTGTGAATACTTTCTAGCACCACCCAAGAAGACAATAGCACTGTCTTAAGCGCATGTATTCTACGGCGTGAGAAGCAAGGAGATTCGTGGTCACAGGGTTAAGCCAGTGCGTTAAACCGTAAAGCAGCAGTGTGTTCAGCATGTTTTTACTAGTTGGAGCAATTGAGATGGAGGTTCTGGTAGGGACATTGCGCCACATCACGAAAGAAAGCAAGATTGCACTGTGCTGTTTCCAGTCAGGGCTGTTGCCAGTCGGGACCGTTGGAGGTGACTCCATCGACGGTGTTGATGCGCACGCCACCGACACACCTACGCATTTTGTAGCGGCACATGTCGACGGCATTCCAACAGCATGACCTTGACTTCTCAGCGCATCACAATGTATTTTGTACGTACTTTCAGTTTTTCGTACAGTTCTATTCTTGATATTTGTATGACGCTAATGTACGATATGGTCGTAAACCTACTTTGTTCGGTTACGTAGATGCCACCGTGTGTACAATGTCGATGGCCGATGGACTTGATCATCGGCTCCCTCAGAGGACATGACCTTCGCGATGTGTGCGGGTGCGTGCAGTGCTGCGCGTAATGCGAAGGATCGCCGCGCAATTCCTCGCTGCTAATTCTTTCGTTCGTTGGAGTTCAAGGCGACCTGCCACCCCGAACGACATCTCCTCACATAATCGACCTCGTGAGACAACTTTTGGGACGGCGATAGACACCACGTTTTGCGTGATTGACAATCCATCGTCGACACAGTACTGCGCTTCCCTGGCTACAGAAGCGACGTGTTGTGCTGGGACAAGTTGAACTGCGGCTGTCGCCATCACTCCCACACGAACCAGAGAGGAGCGCGATCACTGACGTGAGAAGGACGAGGTCAAACTCGCGACGACATAAGCTGCCAATTTGGACGACTCTGGCATTGCCCTGGATTTGAACGTTCGCTTTGAGAGACGTGCACGGCCGGTCGAAAGGAACGTGAGCTTGATCGGGGACACCCACCATCAGCAACGTCGCGGTCGCCGTCGACATGGCACTGCTGTACATTGAGTCCTTGTTGGGAAGGTCTTTAGTGCAAGCCATGCCGACGTCTGTGATGACAAGGCGAGCCAGCACGTCTCCGACTCAGGCAAGCACGTCGCGATCCATTCGTTACGCTTCTCAAAGCTGTGAACGACCCAGACCCGTCTAGATTGGCACAAGACGTAGCCAGCACCAGAATCGCGACGAGGATTCGACGGCAAAGGCGCGGTCGACTGACTCGGGCAAAGCCAGCACCTGATTCACGTTGAGTATGTTGAGCCCTTCAATGTGCCCCTTGGACTCGACACAAACCAAGTTCATGATGTCCTTGACGGCAAACTGGACGGCGATTGTTCAAGGGGCGGCTCATCCTGAATTCAGGTGCATTGGGGCAGTTCGCTGTTCACTTCAAAAGCCCGTTTGATCCATCGACTCGAGCTGGTCCGACTGAGTCTACCATTGCATCAGGAGATGCATGAGATCGGACGAACAGAAGACAGCAGGACCGCTCTCAGTTCCAACGCACTTGAACACCCTTGAACGACACGTTCGAATGCGCCACACACTTGGGGATCTCCCACAACACGCAAGCGAAACCTCTGCACTTGCTCTCTACACCGTACGTCCCACACGGCGAGCGACGACATGGCGCGCGTCGTTTACAGCCTCCTTTGGCTAATGGCATGGTGCAGACGTATTGAAAAAACACTATCAACGCGTTGGTGATTGCCGCCGAGTCATCGTGGCCTCGCGCGTCGGTTCGGCTGGAGGTTAAGAGTTGAAATAGTCCCGTCCCCCTGGGATAGAGGCTCTGCTAGTCGACCCGACGGCGAAGCACAGCAAGGCGATAGCACCCACCCGGGTCCTAAACGAGCAATTCGTTCGTGGTTTTGTGAAGGCGCATGTGCAGTCGATCATGACGCGGAGAATGACGTGTTTGCAGCGCCCACCGCGCGTGCGCCGCTCCACTGGCGTGTCTCCACACGGCGTTGATGTACTATTAGTATTACTAAGGATTAGACCACGGGAACTTTGTACTAGTCACGAACGATTAACTAACGAATGTGCAAGAAAGTTTCCGTCGTCATTCGAATACTGTAGATATGGGAGCTGATATGGAGCAGTCGGTGCCCGACGCGCTCGACGTGCAGGAGTTCACGTCCGTCCATACGGCTACCCTGCCCAATGGTCTGCGCGTCGAGTATGCGTTGCATGGGCACGACGAAGCGCCGCAGAAAGTTGTGCTTGTGATGGGTCTCGCCGCCGAGAAGGAAGCCTGGACTTCTTTCGTTACGGCGTTTTTCTGCGTGCCGAACACCCTCAACACGTTCCAACTTGCGACCGTCGACAATCGCGGCGTTGGAGGGACAGATGCACCCAAGGGGCGGTACTCGACCTCGTCCATGGCCCAGGACGTGCTGCTACTCATGGACCATTTGCAGTGGAATACGTTTCACATTGCCGGCGTCAGGTTCGTGCTTCTGTCCAGGCCACTCTCATGGATGCCTGCATGCAGCATGGGCGGCATGATCTCCCAGGAAGTTGCGTACGCAGCTCCAACACGCGTGCGGTCGCTTACGCTGATGGTGTCGACGCCTGGGTTTACAGAGGCGCCGTGGCCACGATGGACGCAAATCTCCGCATACCTCTCCTTGATCGGCAACTTTTTCAACCCGACGCTACACGCACGAACGCAAACGATGCTAAAGGTGCTGTACCCAGACGAGTACCTGGAGAACGTGGCGGTCGGGTCTGCTTTGTACACGGTTCATTCCACGCGGATCAAGACATCGCGCGTTCGAACCCGCGGTCTAATTGGACAGTACTCCGCTGTGCTCAGTCATCGTATGCCCCGCTCCCGCCTCGCCAAGATCAAGGACGCCGAAATCCCCGTGCTGATCATTGGTGGCGGAAAGGACCGTTTGTTGCCGTCGTCACACTCAGAAGCGCTGAGATGTCATCTTGATTCGCCTCACACCACGATTGTTGTAATTCAGGGAGGCGGCCATGGCATCTTTACGCAGTTTCGAACAGACGTCACCAATGCCTTCGTCCAGCACATGACTCGCAGCGATCGGTCCATGCTATTCTCCAAGTACTAAGGTCGCTCGTGCTGCATGTTGCGGTCTTGAACAGCGACGAGCAGCTTGTCAAGCCCATCCTTGCGCTACCTCCATGTTGTCCAAGGGCAGTGACAGCGCTCGCGACGATCTTCCTCCGTGTTGAGGTATGGTACCATGGACACGGCATGCTCATGCTGTTTACCTGCGATCGCAGCGCCGTGGGGGTGCTCTAGACGAGGGCGGCGTTTGTTGGCTGCCTCGTCGTCAGCATACTCGAACGCCGCTTCCTCTCCACACGTCGCGCGGCGGCGCACTTGCCTGGGAATGGATGTTGAAGTGGTGCGGCGACAATAAAATCCACATAATTCCAACTCTACTTGATATTTGTATATCCTTTTAAAGGCAACGAAATTCGACCCGATTTTGGGGCGAGTCGGTTGACGCGGACGTCGACAGTCATGACAGCGACATTGCCAGTCCCTACGTCGGCGATCGTGGGTGGCGTCAAGAACGTCCTGCATGGAAACGCCAGCACCATTCTCACGACAGCGACGCAGATCTATGGTCCGTTTCTGCTTGGCGGGTTCCTTCTTTTCGAGGTCCTGCGACGATGCTTCCCGAACCTGTACACTTGTCAACCGACCAGTGTCCCCGTTGTCAGCTTGCAGTGGCTGCCGCACGTATGGGCCGTCACGGATGACAAAATTATGGACCAGTGCGGCCTCGACACGCTCATCTTTCTCCGTTTCCTACGTGTTGGGAAGCACCTTGCGTCGTTTGCGATCGTCGTCTCCATCGGCCTCTTCCCGGTATCCAAACCCCATGCATCTCTTGCCATCGGGTTGATGCATGAAGGGATTTGTAGGCATACTCGAGCACGAGGCTTCTGGAACAAGAAGACTTTGTCGATCGCTTGACTATCAGCGGCCTGCAGCGGAACGATCCGCGACTGTGGGCCACCGTGTTCGCCGCCGTCGCGATGACGTTCTTCACGATGTACTGCATTGCTCGCGAATGCCAGGTCTACAAAGAGCGGCGTCACCAGTTCCTCGCGCGAGCCAGTACCCAGCAATACAGCGTGCTCATCGACAACATCCCGACGCATCTGCGGTCGCACACAGCGCTGAAGCGCTACTTCAATGCGATTTTTCCCAACCAAGTCCAGTTTTGCTACATCGCGGTCGAGTGCCGCGAGTTGGAGCGTCTGGTACGAGGTGTATCGACGCCTCCATCGCGGCTTTGCATTCCAACAAACTTTCCCCTTTGCTTACACGCAAGTCGTTGCGTAGGTGGCCCAGCGCGAATCGGTGCGAAATGCGTTGGAGCATGCGCTTGTTGTCCTGCGCCGCACGTCCCGCCGACCCACGCACTGGCAGTGGCGACGATGGTGTTCCGTCAAGACGGTGGACTCCATCGCCACGTACGAAGGTGAGCTGCGCCAACTCAACGACGACGTGTTGATTGCTATTCGCGACATTGAAGCCCAGCAAAAGCACGGTAAGGACCACTCCAGTCTTGAGGCATCGCGGGCATCGGCCATGGATCGACTTATGACGTGTCGATGTCCAGGCAGCTTTACGTTGAACACAACCCCGGCATCCCGTCAACTCGAGGACGGACTCCATGGCCTCCAGCCAGCCGCCGCCGTGGACAGACTTGACGAAGCAACTCCGCTTCTCCGGCCGTCGTCGGACGTGCTTCTCCCGCTGGCGAACCTCCTCCCCGACCTCTCCTCGACCAAGGTATAGTACTTTCCTCCATGGTCGACCGATGGGACGTGTGGCCGCTGATCGATGCCGCCATGATGTTGTCGAATAGGTTCTGCGCCGATCTGCGTTTGTCACGTTCTCGACGCTGCAAGCCACCAACACAGTCCAGCAGATCGTGCAAACGGCAACCCCTCACGAGATGCAAATTCAAGAGGCCCCACCGAGCGAAGACATTGTGTGGGCCAACGTTGGCACGTACACGTACGAGCAGCGCGACTTTTTCTCGCTCGTGGCGATCGGTGCGACGGCCGTGTTGATATTGTTTTGGACCGTGCCAACGACGCTGGTCGTGGCGTTGTCGTCGGTACGGCGACCGACCTCGCTGCGGCGGCCCTTTTCCATTGGGTTTTTGCAACGTGTCATGGCGTGTAGGTGGATTCGCTGCGCCGCGTGGTCCCCAACTTGGACCAAGTACTCGACGCCGTACCGTGGCTAGAAGCGATGCTGCAACAATTGAGTCCCTTGGGTTTGGTAGTCATGAACAGCCTCGCGCCGCTCCTGCTCCGACTCATCTCGCATGGCGAAGGTCATGCGTCGCAAAACGCGATCGAGGCCTCGGTGTTTGCCAAAGTGGTGGCATTTCAGCTCGTCCAGACGTTCTTTGTCGCGTCGGTGGCTGGATCGCTGTCCGCCATCGCCGACAAGATCCAACAGATCATCGAAGAGCCGCTTCAGGTGATTCCGATGCTCGGCCGGTCGATTCCGGGGCAAAGCACGCTCTTTGTGTCGTTTATCCTGGTTCAAACGGGGCTGAGCCTCATGTTGCAGCTGCTTCGGGTCGTCCCGCTGCTGTGTGGGTTCCTCTACTGGGCGCTGTCGCCCAACCTAACGGCGCGCGAAAAGACTGCGCCGTGGTGGGGCCTCACCCCCGCGACCACGAGCACCCGCTTTGACTTTACCACGACGCTGGCGCAGCACTTGTTGATCTTTGTCCTTGTCCTCACGTTCGCCCCGCTCGCACCGGTCGTGTCGATTGCCGGTGGCATCTTCTTCGTTGTGTCCGATACAGTCTACCGCCGCCAGTTGCTGTGCGTATTCGTCCCGACGACCCACTCGACAGGTTTTCTCGCCTGCCATGCTTCCAAATGCCGACCCTAATCCTGTCGATGCATGTGTGCTCGTAGGACTCCACTGGCCCCAGCTCTACTCGTTCTTGATCACGGGGCTCTTTATCAGCCAGACGACGCTGGTCGGCGTACTGACGCTTAAGCAAGCGCCGACGCCGGCGGCCATGGCGCTCGTTTTGCTCTTCCTGACGGCTCTATTCCACTCGTGGATTCGCAAGTCGTACCCGAGTGTGTCCGAGTACCTTCCGGCCGAGGTGTGCGTGGCACTGGACAACCAGCGCCGCCGCAGCTCGTCGCTGCCGCATTTGGACCGATCCATCTACAAGCAGCCCGCGATGACGCAAAAGGCGCCGCTGTCGCCCCAACGGTCGTGAAGGCATTGCATGCTAAACTGAAGTACACATGTGACTACATGGCATTCATTGTTGGTTAGACCACCCCGCCTACCGCCGTCAGCCACTCCAGAGTCGAATGAGCGCGTCGTCGTCTGTCGTGTATCGATGTAGCCGCAGCCGCAATGGCCGCGCTCGGCCCATGCTCTGCAACAAGTCGAACACGCTCTGTGGCTTGGTTGTCGTCATCCCATCGCCCGTCACCCCATTCACCGCGACAATGGTGCACCCGACAACGATGCCGTGCTTGGCAGCAGCGCCATCCGCTTCAACCGAGATCACGCGGCATTGGTTGTGCACCGACATGGCGACTGCCATGCCAAGGGACGTTGTCGCGGGCGAGTTCTCGCAGGCCCCGACCGTCGTGGCTGGCCAACTTGCACAGCAAGTGGTGGTGTTGGAAGGAGCTGTCGGGTCGTTGAAGATGACGTCCAGCACGGCGACGGGACGCCGTATTCGAAATGAAAACGCCAGCGGGCGTGTTGTCGCGTGCTGGCTGAGGTACTGCATGAGCGTGTCAAACGTGGACGTCTTGAGGCCGTTGATTCCAAGGACTTGGCTGCCTACAATGACGCCAGCGACGTCCGCGTCCCCGCCCAGTGTGACCTTTGACACAAGGGTGTTTCCGTCGAGAGTGGACTTTGTGAGGCTCAGGCCGAGTGGAGCTGGCGTCGACGAGTCGGTGGGGTGCCGCCCGAGGATCGTGTCGAACTCGAGCTCTTCGTACGTGTCCTACAAAGTAGACTGGTTCAGGTCCAAGCATGGATGCATGGATTGATGAGAACATGGAGGTCGGTGGACGACGCGCAGCGCGTCGAGTGCAAGTCAAGCGCGGAGAGCGAGACAAAGTCGTGGCAGAGTGTGCATTTGACTTCGAGGGACGCTTGTTTTCGCAGCTGAACCATGTTGGGAGACGAACAGGACTTTGGTGGAGGGGGCGGTGGAGTGAGCTGGATCGCGGACGAGTGGCGTCGCACGGGACTGATCGGTGGAGGAGGCGGGGGATCCAACGGAAGGTTCAGCACGGTGAGGATGTCGACAAGGGTGAAGGGCGTCTCTGACTGCACGGCGATCTGCATCTTGGACCGGTAGACGTCGGCAGCAGCAGACCTATATTTGTCGGCAGTCGACACGCGAGAAAGACCGGCCGCCTGGCACACTGCATTCCACTTGCCGTTGCCGCCAAGTTCCAGGGGCAGGAGATCCCTGGACACCCACGCATCCATCGAAAGCGACTTGACGTAACTCGTTTGAACTCCCAGCGCGCGGTGTTTACCAGCACAGTCCAGGCAAAGGAGGATCCCGAACGTGACAGACGCCCATTGCGGAAACACTCGGTTGCAATCAGCACATCTCTACGAAGGACAAGGCGGCCATAAAGACGACATTCACGACACGTATACGTGCTTCATAGAATACCATACGTACATCGTTGCCAGGACATCGCCGCATGCTGCTCTCCTTTGACGGCGAGATCGCCTGCGGCGCCGCCGACTCCATCCTTGCGCTTGTTGGAGGGTTGAAGGGTCCGGATAATCTCGAATTCCGGATAATGCAACCAATTCAGGCTCGAAACGGCCGCCACCTCGGTCGGTGCATGGCCATGTAGCCCGCGCGACAATTCTTGGCTCGCCACAGTCCCTTGGTCACGTTTCTCGAGGCGGGTGTCGGCTCGTATCGCCGACATGCGTAGCGTTTGCATGAGCTAGGACGCTCCCACGCGGATGGCCACCGGAGTGACACTTGGCAAAGGCAATCAGGATCGACACCCGCTCTGCGCACAACAAGACATCGTCCGTGTAGACTACTGAAACGGTGCGGTGGGACGACCGTAAAAAAGGCTTTTGCCATGTTGGAGTGTTGCGCGATCTATCCTCTGCAGCACCGTGTAAAACCACACCATGCGTCCGTATGAACCATGTCGTTGCTACGAGCTACGTCCAACAAACGTCGATCAAAGCGTACGTTACCTTCACAGCAACTGCAAGGACTCACGTCGTCGTCGAGTCCGCACGTGGCGGGCTCGTCACAATGTGTACTGTTGCTATGCGGCATCGGCTTCCTGAAAAAACCACTCCAGGGCATGCCAACTCTGGCGGAAACGCTACAGAATCGATTATTGGAGAGCCTTCAAGAATCTTCGGGGTTTAGTTCTGATGGGCGCGCAGAGGGTCATCTGTCGTGACCACAACCGCATGGGTCATCCCGTCGACTTCGTTCAACTCATCGCACGTCGACAGCAAAATCGCATGACATTTCAATAAGCAACCGAATCGAATTCCTGGGCAAGCCACATGCGCGTATTGACAAAACCGAAAGCGGTCGAATGCCTTTGGTCGTGTTCGGCGACCCAACAGCACGCGCTTTTACGCCGTCCTTCGTGGTTTGCCGGAACTTCAGGTCGTTTGCGATGGAATCGATTGCGTCATGCAAACATGGACACCATCCACCGCCACGGATCGACGATGGGCTCCCGGCCGTATTCGATCCGATTTGTTGTGGAAGCACGTCGCGACGAGGGGTGCACGGTCTGTACCAACCAGCACTGCTTGGTCTAGTTGATCAAAGGCACGGCCGAAGCAATCGATCGCTGCAGGTGCGAGTTCATCGCGAGAGGCGGCAGATCGACGGCGCTGTCAATCGCGATCACGTGGACTCGCCACATTTTGACGTCCAGCACATACATCGACCGGTTGTACGAGACCGCGATAAGTCCACACAAGAATGCGGACGCCTTGTCCAAGTACAAGGTGCTCTTGACAATCCACGGTTGTTTGTTGTAGAGGTACAATGCCCCGGCGGGCAAGAGATGGGACGTGGTGTGGTGGGGCAGTCGGAACTGTGGTCGGCGCCACCGTTGCCACACGTAGCACAGCACGATGACAACGGATGTGAGCAGGACGAGTTGAACCACGCGAGCCAAGCTCCCAATTTGCACAACACCGGCACAACACTCGACTTGAAAGTTCACCTGCGGGGCCGTGCACGTGCGGTGGAGGACAAATGTAGGCTCGACTGGATACGTCATGCTGAGGAGCGTAGCGAGGGCCGCGACGGCGACAGTGCTATTCCACGAGTATTTGTTGGTGAGGTCTCTCGTCGCTGCCATCCCGACGTCCGTGATAACGATGACGAGCCAGCATGCCTCGGATCCGCTGAACAACGTGGCGACCCACTCGTCGCTGGCGCGTTTGGCTAGCGTGGTAAAATTTCCCGACTGTTCGAGCCGTGGTGACGACGTAGCGAGCAACAGAATGGCCACGAGGCTGCGAAGGCACAAGAGGGGGCGGCCGACCCAGACGATTCCAGCCACTCGATTCACCTTCATCATGTTGAGACCTTCAACGCGCCCCTTCGACGCAGCGATGTACACGATCGTGATCAACGTGACGACAAAGATGACGGCCGTCGTGTACTGGAGGCACAGCATGCAGTAGAATGCCACGTTGGTCGGAATCTCCAAAGGATTTGGCTGAGTCGACGTGTACGTTTGGTAGGTTGACATGATATTCATCGTGCCAACATCGCCCTGGAACGACACCACCTCGCGAAACCCCATCGCCCATTCGAACACGATTTGCCACGCGACCAGTTCAAAGTGGGGGTCCGCCGGGTCAAAGAGGGGCGCGCGCAGCAGCTCGAGCGGAGACGACTCGTCCAATTGTGCGTACTGGACCACCTCCAGTTGCATGTCGAGCAGACCCTGCTTTACTTCCTGGGACGATTGGAAGAGAGCTGCTTGAGATGTCCGCGACATGTACTCTCTCGTCCACGCAAGCACAGCCAAGAAGCTCTTCTTACAGGTGGTGGACGGCGTCGTGATGTTGGAGCAAGCGTCGCTGATGAAGGCGCATCCGTCGCCGCCGCTCGGGCATTTCAAGTGGCCCCCCCACGCGATGGACGAAAAGGCTAGGCCTCGCCTGGTCAGGGGAAACACCTCCATGACGTACGCGCCACACGACATGTACATGGTCAGGAGCGCGATCATTCCAGACGGCAGGGGCCCACCGCCCACGATGGCAGGACACAGAATGTTGCCGCCTTTCGATTCAGAATATCGCTGCCAGGCGGTAGGGATGGGCTTCATCACGTCGCTGGTGAAGGAGACGTCCACTTGGGCGTCATCGTGCGTCAGCAGCGCCGCGTGGTCCACTTCGAGAAATGCTCGAACCAGACGTAGAACAGGCTCGGGACAGCCAACGTGAAACATGTCGGTGCTGCCAAACGGCCCGACGACCGAACGAACCAACGAGAGGCCAGGGTCGAGCGGCAGCGAGATGGTGTCGTTTCGAGCCAACACAGACTCGATCGAGTCATTGCGAAAGGCAAAGGTCGCGCTGCTTCGAATCAAGCTCGCCCCTGGACCCTCCATCGTTGTGTTTGTGATGGCCCACAAGTCGCCGCCCCATCCCCAATACATCTTTCGGGACGTTTCCAAGTCGAAGCGGAACGTGCCGTTGGAAGTTTTCATGGTCAGAGGGTACGACATGCCGAGGGCACTTTGCACGACCAACGTTTCGACCAGCCCGATCGACTTGTAGTTCTGCCACTGCACAGTAAACGTAGTGATGTTGTGTGCAGCCCAGAAGAGCAGCTCGTCCGCCGGGCGCAAGGGGGCGTTGAAAACATCGCGGATCCACTGGTGACCGTCCCATGTTTGCCTGAGGTCGCGAAAGAGGCCGACGTCGAGTGCATCCCCCCAGCACGCCGTGAATCGCGCCATGTCGGTGTTTCGGAACAGGGCTTCCATATACACAGCTCCATTCGACGGCATGTGTCGGTCGCATCGGCGCTGGCGCAGCACCGAGTTGGCGACTTGCCATCGGCGGCGGAAATCGACCCAGCAAAATTGCGTCGCCACCCACGGCAAGTCGCACGGTGCCGTGGTCTGGAGCCCTGCGATGAGAGCTGCCAAACTCAGTCTGTCAAACTGCACCGTGTTGGACGCGAATTGGCTCGTCGACACTGTCGTGGCAGTGCCGTTGTACAGCGCTTGCAAGTGCACGTGTTGGCCGTCCAACAGGGTCGCTTCCGATCGAAACACCACCTCCAAGTTGTACCAGTCGACCAGAAATGCCTGCATCCCGGAGCTGTTGAACCCTTGCCACAAAAAGTTGTTGGTAAATTGGGCCTTGGTCACCACGATAAACGAGGCGGACGACGCCACGGACGCCACCAAAAACGTGAGCCCGGCCACGGCCCGAGCTTGGTGGCGATACCGCCTGGCCCCGACTGCTGCCCACTGGGGTATGCGTTGCCGCGGCGGCATGCGCTCCTCCGTGTCAATGCAAGGTAATGGCGGCGGATCACCACTACCCTCTCTACGTGATGCCAATGGCACATGCACCCATAGCAGCGCGCTAAATACGTGCGGTCGGTGCCTGACATGAAACGAAACAAGCCCGCTTAATAAGCTGGTAAACGAGTCCAGCATTGCGACGGGCGTGTCGTCCATGGCAAACGAGGTCAGCGCGACGGCTGGGACGATGACGGATGCCCTCGCATGTGCGTGGGGGGCGGGCAGGAAGGCAGATATGCACCAAGACACCACCACGGCCGCTCCTTGGATAGCACATAGTGCCACAAATCGATCGAAGCTCCCGATTTCCACGTCCCCCGACACACACGACATTTGCACTTCCATGTTGTGGCTCACGCACCGTCGACGGGTTGAGACGGACGGCATGACAGGATGAAGCAGGTCCAGAACGACATAGAATGTCCACACGAGGCCGGCGTTGATGACGCCGCAACGCAACGTGTGCATGCCGGTGGCTAACGACAGGATGTCGTTGATCGAGTAGGTGAGCCAGACGGCTTCGCCAGCAATCACACATGTCTCCCACGCCAACCGCGGCGTCACCGCGAGGCTGGTGAAGCCGTGGTGCGCCACGAGCTGCACTTTGGACGTGCTGAGAAGCGCCATCGCGGTCAGGCCTCGCAGAATCAACAACGGTCGGCCAATCCAAACGACGCCAGCCACACGATGCATAACCATCCAGTGGCGCCAGGGCAACTTGCTCGGCACGGCGCTTGCCACGGCCAACATGACGACGGCAAACATCACGACGTTCATGTACCACAACAACACCCACAACGCGAATGCAAATCGCATGGGGGTGGCCAACGGATCGGCCACAAACGACTGCGCGGCATACTGCTTGGAGATGAGGACCATCGTGGCTTCGTCGCCTTCTATCGCCAACACTTCGCGGACACCTTGGGCCCAGTCCAAGAGATGCAGCCAGCCAAAGAACGACCACGAAAGATCGTGTTTGTCCAGGAGGCTTTGGCGGAGGACCAACGGAGTGCCGTTGTAAGAGGCGTACTGCATCAACTCAACGTGGAGATCTTCCACAGCCTGCACAGCCTGCGAGATGGACGTGGCGCTCGCTTCAAGCGTTGAAAACGCCATCGAGTTGGCGAGAAAGCTACGGCCAAGCGAAATCGCTGAGTTGCACGCAGGCTGTGCATGCGACCCCGTGGACAAGCACATGTCTGCGTGGCTGGCATTGTTGCCATGCGATTGCTCCACGAGCCATAGCGCCAGAATCGTGTTGAAGGACGTCGCGTCGACTGTCATCGGCGGGTACGGATCTATGCACCCGTCGTCGAACCCGATGCTCTGCTGGACGTACAACCGCGTCGCCCCCGTGTAACAGAGTGGATTTCCCCCGGCAAACAGCATGCCTTGTTTGCGCCACGGAGTCGGAACCATGTCCAGGTGAGTCGGCGCTGGCATCGATGGAACGGACGAGTCCTGAAGGCGCAGGAGCAGCGCCTTGGACATGTCTGAATGCAAATCAAGAAATGCCCGGGGCGGCTGAACGTACAGGATGTCGATCGACCCAATCGGACCGACGGTGTCATGCAAGAGAACGCTCCATGCGGTGTCTGGGTATCCGCCCGTCCACAGCTCGGGGCTGACGGCGTCGGGTCGGCTGTGCAGGGAATTACTCGCGCCTCGAACAAGGCTCACATTGGCCTCAACAGCAAAGTAGCAGCCATTCCACAAACCCGCGGACGCCAGGTAGCTTGTCCAGAGCCCTTCTTGACTCACGACATGGTGCAGTGGAATCGAGAATGTACTGACCGCGTTCCGAAGGATCACCGAGTCGTCGAACCCGATTTCGTAGTGGTTGTGCCACGCAATCGTGTACCGCGAGACGTTGTGCCGCGTCCACCACTCGATCTCAGCGTCCACGGCGGTCGTGGCGAGGGCGGTCGTGGTTTGTTCGAGCCACGCAGCCCCCCCTAGAAGCTCTCGCAGCGCGCCTCCGTATGCTGCTTCGAACCCAGACCCCCACATGATGTACCACTTGGTCCAGTCCGTGTTGCGCAGCATGGCTTCCAAGTACGCTGCGCCGTTGTCAGCGTACCGCGCATGGCATCGCCGCTGGCGTTTTGTCGTGTATGCGACTTCCCACCGTCGGTCGAAGTCGAGCCAGCAGGGGCACGTGAGCGACCTCGCGCTCTTGCGAATCGATTGGGCTCGAAGCGCTGGAATCGCAAACGCGATGTCGTGGAGCTCCTCGGCGGCAATTCGACGGTTCCGCGATGCTTGAATCGTTGTGGATGTGTGGGGGGCCGAGTAGTCCTTGGCTATGGCGACATCAATCGAAAAGAGATCAAGTGGGGGGCGTCCGTCTGGGCCCGGCGCCGCTGTCCACAGCTGGGCGTTGAATACGTCGGCAACGAACGTTTGAGCTCCTGTCTCGTTGAAGTGTGTCCAGAAGTAGTCGTTTTGCACGTACGAGTCCAAGATCGTCATATACGCCAACGTGATGCCCACCGAGGCCATCACGGCCATCGCACTGCCGACAAGGGAGACGGCATGACTGCGAAACAAGCTCGAGGCATCCGCCGCCGCTGGGTCGACCGTCGTTTCTGCAGCGGCAACTTGCATCGTCTGGTTTGAACCAAACGTCGTGTCGCCGTTTCGATCCAAGCGTTACACTTGAAACGGTCTTGCCCTGAGTCGAGACAGGTTGAGATCTGGATGTGGGCGATCTCGAGACGGCCGTGCTGCGTTGAAGCAATGTTATGGCTGCATGCGCCGGTCGTCGGTGTGCACAGGATGAAAGCCCCGCGACGATCCTACTCGTTTCCATCCGCCAGTCAAACCAGCGCGGCCGCACTCGTTCCGATGAATTCCACGTTTTCCTTGTTTCGTGATTGTGCCATGGACTTTGTGCACTGCGGCACGTTTGCCCTCCAAGCAGCTTGAGCATCGTTCGACGTGGTTGCGAAGCGGTTTGTTCGAGCCATGCTGTGTCCACCACTTTTTGCGGATGGATTCAGCAGCATGCGTGTGCCACATGCACACATGCATACATCCTTGACCCTTGATTTGCAGGAAAGATCTCGAGTTTGCTGTCTGCCCACAGGATCTGGCATCGCATCCGCCGTGTCAATAGAGTGGCCGCTTGTCACTCCGTCTACACAGCAGCAGTAGCCCGCGATCAGTGGCAAGCCAGGCATACGACTGCAGAACACCTGTTTGCTCGATAGCCCACAGCGTCGGGAGCTTTGACGTCTTCGGACGCGACCCTTCATGGTTACCCTCGTGTACGGTGCTGTGTGAATCCTGCTCGGCGTGACATCGAGCGCCCGGTGGTTTACGTGCTAGTGCTGGCTCGACTTTCACGGGCGAAAAAAACTCTGCGATACCACGAGAGTGGCGCAGTGTGAATCCATGCTGCGCAATCACAATTGGCGCGACGGGTCCATTTTGTGGAGGTAACGTCGCGTTCGGCAGCGCCGTTCGAGAGTCTCGTGACGGGGTGATGTGGCTAAGGCACGACAACCTTTGAAGTGAATCGAACTGCTGGATTCGACCCAACATGTTGCGCAAAGCGCAGACATGGCAAACAATCGTGTCGTACGGTTCGACGACGCAGTTCTCGAGGACAATGCCCTCGAGTTGTTTGTGCTCCCGCTTAACCAGGTCCGGTTTCGCGCGCGATGCGCCATGTCAAGTGATGTCGCACACCCCACTGCCCATTCCATCCACGACTGCACAGACGCGACGCATCGTCCCGCCGGTCCGTCTTGGCACAACCACAACTCTGGACGGTCGCCCCCGAATCCCGGAGACTTAGTTTCGTTACGTTCGTGCAATTGCGTTGGAAACGACGGACAGTTTCGCCAACAACACGTAGCATCTTGGAGCCATGACGGTGTGCGGTGACGTGGGAGGCGGCAAGGATCGACCGTC
>NW_008580163.1:740855-748434 GCF_000520115.1 Aphanomyces invadans
TTGCGCAAAGCGCAGACATGGCAAACAATCGTGTCGTACGGTTCGACGACGCAGTTCTCGAGGACAATGCCCTCGAGTTGTTTGTGCTCCCGCTTAACCAGGTCCGGTTTCGCGCGCGATGCGCCATGTCAAGTGATGTCGCACACCCCACTGCCCATTCCATCCACGACTGCACAGACGCATCGTCCCGCCGGTCCGTCTTGGCACAACCACAACTCTGGACGGTCGCCCCCGAATCCCGGAGACGTAGTTTCGTTACGTTCGTGCAATTGCGTTGGAAACGACGGACCGTTTCGCCAAATATTGGAGCCATGACGGTGTGCGGTGACGTGGGAGGCGGCAAGGATCGACCGTCCTGGCTTCGCGTCGTCGATCGAGCGAGCATTGTCGTGGCGGTTGCGGCGCAGGTCACGATGGCCATGACTTACATGCTAATCCTGCGCGACTACGCCACGAACGACTACTTTTGGACCCATTTCAACGTGACGGGCACGCAGTCATTCGTGTTGGACGTGTACAACTCCCAGCACTGGCTGCCGTCCGAGTCCGCGCCCTTGGGTCTGTTCACCATGGACATGGGGTCGCTGAAAGACTACTCGACGCCGCTCACGTCGCTAACGATCCAAGCGTCGCGCAGTCGGTACACCGCCTGGCAAGCATCCGACGACTTACACGTGGCGATCGCGGGGATGAGGACACAGTCCGTGAGCTTTAGCGTCCTCAGCCTGACGTGTTTTTGTTGGGTCGACTTTGAGCGGATATGGGAGACAGCCCACACGGCGGCACGGCAAGCGCGATGCCACGCACGCTACCGACCCAACGGCGTCATGTACTTGGAGTCCATGCTTCGGAACGTAGAGTGGCGGGCGTGGTATCGAATCTGGGGCTCGCAGTTTGACGTTGCGTTCGGCAACACGCTCGCGTCGTCAGCGGCAGGCGTCCGGTGGCTCGACCGAACGACCACCGCCCTCCCCCTCACGTCCATCACCGACGAAGCGGCGCACTGGCGACACTACAACGTGACGCGGTACCTTCTTCCGTGGGGCAACTCGCGCACGTTAGGTTTCGACGACTCGGTTGTGATACGAAACGCGCTGCAGTCGTATTTGCTCCCGCTCAACAATGTGTTGTACCAGAGTCGTGGCGGGCTATGGACCAGCGTGATCGCGTCGTTTGGCGTCTGGAATGCCCTGGGGTATGCTATCCGAATCAATGCGAGCCTCATTCGAGATGTCCCCAACTCGTTTGTAAACAGCTCGAGGACCCCCGAGGACTGGGTCGGTGGGTACCCCTCGACCCCGTCCAGCATCTTGATCCACAACGACATTGGGCCCCTCGCGTCCATCGATCTCATGTATGTGGCGTACCCCCCGGCATTTGTCGCGCTCCACGATCTTCTGCACAAATCGTTGGTCCGGGCGCTTCAAACGCAGCCGTCGCTCGCAAATCTCTTCCTCAACGTGCCGCTTGGCCCGCCGTCGTACTCGATTACGCCCCCCGCATGGCGCCAACTCAACGACGTATGGTTTCTCGGGGGAAGTCCGCTGTGTTACCAGGGCTCGCCGCAAAAAGTCGTCCAGCACAGTTTTAGCTTTGACAGTCCCTGTGCGCCGCCGTATCCGACGCTCCAAGTCACCCCGACTCGATTCAACTTGGTGTTTGGCCTAGTCATGCTGCACTCGATCTTGGACATCCAACAACACGTCGACGCCACTTGCGCGATCGCGACCGGCGTAGACGTCCAGTCGGCGTGCAAACACAGTCTAGAGGCAGCGTACAAGTTGTTTATTCAGTGGCCGTACACGAGCACGACCCAGAACATGTCAGGCCTAGTCGAGTCGGTGGCGCACGACGTGGCTGCACTCAACATCGAGTTCCTTCAATTCGGTACGACCATCGACGGTCAACTCAAGACGCTGCATCAGCCACTCGTGGACGCACGCGATGCGCGGTGGTCGTTTTATGGGTGGCTGACACTACTAGATTGGGTCGAGGGCCGTCGCGAAGTCGTCTCGTTCGAGGGAGACGCAGCCACGTTTGTCGTGATGTCGGAGCAGGACGACCCGAGTACGTTCAAAATGGACCCGCTCGCCACGCCGAACCGGTTTGGGTTTGCCATTTGGGTTGTCGTGTGGTATTCGGTGGGGCTCATTACCCTCGTCATGATTGTGGCCGTCGGGGGCGGGCTCCTGTCGTCCACACAAGGGTCGTCCTGGCGCAACTTGCTGTCGGTGAATCGGGTGGTCGGGATCGTTTGGATCGGACGGCCACTGCTGTTTGTCCGGGGATTCACTGCCATGTCGCTCCTCAGCACGGCGCACATCGAACTCGTTCAGACGAATGGGTTCACACGGTTCGAAGTCACCTCACGGTCCATTTGGCAGTCGATCGTTGTCGCTGGCGAGTGCCTCTGGGTGACGTACTCGATCAACGACATTTTGTCCCTTGCTACAACGACGCGGACACACCGCTGTGGCGTGGCCAGCGCTGCGATCGTGTGGGTAGCTGCCGTCGCCCTCGACGTCATCGACCCCATCGCCCCGACGGCGACGTGGTCGCGCAACTGCACGTCCACAAGCATTCAATCCCAAATGTCGTGTGTATCGGGCGAAGTCTACATTGGAAGCTATGACAGGTTCTTCCTCCTGTGCATGCTGCAGATCGCGGCCGTCGTGATCGGGTGGGGCGTGCTCGTCATTCTCGACGACGACAAGGCACACCGGAAGACTGCACCATCCCTGGAGCACCGGCCGCCATCGACGCCTTGTCCTGTCATTGTTCCCGCCGTTGCGTTGTACCATCTCGACAGCCAAGTGCCACCGCGCGGCGGCGGCACCGCCTCCAGCTCCGTCTACTATTTCGACTCGACGACGAGTTTGCTCAGTGGATTCGTCAAGTTTCGCGACGTGTTCACGCAAAAGGCGTACGTGTTTAGCTTGCTCTTGTGGGTGTACCTTCCCATCGTGGACCGAAAAGGAACGGCAGTACAGGCGCCGCACCGGCGCACACTGCATTCGCTGCCATCGCAGCTCCCAGGGCCCCCGCACCAACTGCTCGGGCATTCCAGCATGTCCTGCAAGCGGCACCAGCAACTCAAGGCCGCGGTCGGCATTCTCTTCCTCGCGTTGTCCGCGTTGTCGTCCGCGTCGTTCTTTTACGTGTCCCACGTCAAACTCGGCAACGATTTCATGTGGGAAGGACTCAACAGCACGGGGTTGCAAGCTTTTCTCGTCGACTGGTATAACTTCGAGCTCCTGTTCCGACCGGTGGCAGCAAACCTTGACCCGTCGGAAGCGCGGACGACGGCGCTGTACAACGGCACCCGAACAACCGTCTCGTCCAGCGCACTATACCCGCAGCAGATCCAATTCGAAGGGCTGTCGCTCGTCGCGACGGTAGCAAGCCTCCAGGCCACGGATCCGTGCCAGCTGCCATGGGTCGCGACGCAGCTGTGCTACGTCGATTTTCAACGGCGATGGGAAATGGCGAGTACTGCGATCCGGCAGCGTCGATGCCACGCCATGGTGTCAAACGCCGCTATCTTTCTAGAGTCTATCTTGCGCAATACCAACATGGAAGCGTTTGTAGCGTGCTGGGGCCCGTCGGTCGAAGTCGGGCTATTCCACGACCTCCGGCAATCCACCGATGGAAAGGAATGGATCGCGTCCGTCATGGCGGCGCCGATATCGCCCGACGAGGAAGTCGCGGTGTGGACATCCCAGTTTGGCATTGCGTCGTTTACGACGCAGTGGCAAAACTACAAAAGCCTTGGCATTGTCGAGACGGTCGCGGTGCGAAACGCGCTCGGGGCCCTCTACCCCCTCACGCTCAAGACATCGAGTGGGGTGTATCGCTTTGAACTCGAAACGTCGCGCAAGATGTACTGGGGCTGGGCCACGGACCTATGGCTCGTTGGCCGCAACGCGTCCCCGACGTTTGGCGCATGCCTCGTTCGCAGCTCCAGTGTGTTCTTGTACCGGAACGGGTCGGTAGAACAAGCGTTGGCCACCAACCAAACGCTGGCCATGCCGCTGAACGCAGGCTTGATGCTGGTCCGGGCGAGGCTGGGTCCGTTTGGCAGCGTCGACATGATTCACGTCGCGATACCGCAAGACGTGCTCGACTTGGTGCGGCAAGTCAGTGTCGTCGACATGCAAACGATGCAACGGAATCGATCGTCGCAATCGCCAACGACGCGCACCGTGCGGTTCATTTACCCCGTGCCAGCGACGTGGTTACGCCAGAATGTGTCGACATGCGGAGGCAGTCTGCTGTGCGCACCGCAGGACATGGCCCAGGACTTAGCAGGGGGGTTGCTCCCGTTTTTCAGCTCGAGTTCGACGTGTGGGTCGGTCGTGTTGGAGCCGATCGAAGTGACGCGGGCGGCGTTCCTGTTTGCGTTGATTGCGTGGGGCGCCGTCGAGCCATGCAGACGCGAGAACGGCGCGGCATGCGTGACCGTGCTCGACGCATGCTCCAACATTTCAAGGCCGTTTACAACGTGCGTGGAGAACTTTGGACTGATCCAGCGGTGGATTGCAATGTACGTGCGACCGGACAACCGCACAGCGCTGTGGCGCCAGGCGCAAAGGATCAAGGCGTCGAGTCTCGCGCCGCTCGAGATCGCGATCATGCAGTTTGTGACACGGCATGGCGGGACGCAGGACGTCGAGCTGTGGGACGCACGCTTGTTTGACGCGGAAGACCCGTACTTTCAGCTCATGGCGTGGTTCTTTGTCTACGAGTGGGTCGTTGGATGCCGCGAAGTCGTGACGTTCCATGGCGACGGTGGCGCGATGACGCTGCTCTCCAACTACATCTCGCAAACGACAATGTTGGCCAACCCGTTTGAGATTCCGTCCAACGTGGCGTTCTACTGCCTCGTGTGCATCCAGTACACGACGGGGGTGATTTTCGTCGTCACGTTCATCACGATCGTGTACAGCGTGGTCGGGCGAGGGCGTATCGAGGGGTACAACATGCTCGAAGTGAATCGTGTGGCTGGGATTGTTTGGGTCGGTCGGCCGCTTTTGTGCTTGCGCAGCCTTGTCGCGATCTGCTTGCTGGCGACGGCGTCCGTGGACCTCGAGATCGCCGGCGCGCTCACTCAAATCGCACCACGGTCCAACGCCGAGTTCGTCTCGACCGCACTCTCGAGCTCTGAAATGTGCTGGCTCGTCATTGTGCTCACCGACATGTGCATGGCCGCCACAAAGGACTACACAAACAGGTACTCGATGCGGAGCAGCGTCGTCGTGACGGCGATCGCGACGACGTGGAGAGCCCTCCATCCCGTGACGCCCGTGTTCCAATTGACCCGCCAATGCACGTCGTCACAAGTCGATTTTCAGCTGGAATGCACCGCTGGCATGATCAGCATCGGGCAGGTGTCGCGGGTGTCAGAGATGGCGACCCTGACAATGACCGTGGTGGGATTGTCGTACGTGTGGGAGCGGTGGCGACAACCCCACTTCAAACTGCCGCGTCACAAGGTGTCGCTGCTCCTGCCAGCGGGGGCGCTCTATTTGTATCACAAAGAACCATGGATCTTCAACAATACTCTCTACTTGGACAAAGCGTCGGCGTTCATGTGCGGCCTCGTCGCCGTGACGGTCAGCCAAACTACGTACGTCCTCGACATCAAGACGTGGCGTCTGCACACGATCACTGACGACGACGACATGCTCCATGGCATGCACGGCATGGACCCTTACAAGCGCAGCTCGATGCTGGCAGCAGTCCCCATGCTTGAATGACCTTTCTTCCTGCTTTCATCCTCGGGGAGAGGGTGTTTGCGTGAGTCCTTTCGACGGTGGCACGCGTCAGCCCACACGTTTAGCTTCGTAGCATTGTAACAACAACGGAGTCGAGTTCATGTGCCGATTGTATGTCAACGGCACGACGAAGGTGTCGAGGACATGTTGCACCTCCTGTCACTTGATTTTAGAATGGTGGCTTTTCCACTTGGTCGTGCCTTCATCGGAATTGTTGACATTGCGTTTGGCATCGTGGCGATCGCTCGGACATGCACCGTCTGGCCCATGTCGTCGCACAGCGCAACGTACGAGCAGTGCTCTTTGACCTCACGAGTTGCCACGTACGTGCGTGAACGATCGACGCAGGTATGACTCATGTGCCGCACACGCAGCACTCGTTGCAATCGACGTGCGTGGCCGTACCTGCCTTGGTCAAGTGCGGGTTTCGCGTTGGCCTGTTGACGTCGACGGCTTCCGAAACCTTCGCAAGCGCCGACAAGTCTGTCTATTGCACCATGGCAAAAGAAGTAAGGCACGGTGCATCTTGGGAGATCCCATCAACTATCACAACCACGACGCTCGGTGCGATGCCTGTCTGCTTATTCAACGTGTGGTAGACTTTTGCGCAGGATGCCGCGGCATTTCTGCAAGTGTCGACGGACAGAACCGTGACGTTTCAACCGCGCGGCAGTGTCACGTTGGCGGACGCCGTCCTGGCCAATGTCCACTTTGACACACCCAACGAGTTTGTCGACGGTACTGCTGGCATCGCAGTGCAACGCTGATGGCGTTCGAGGTAGAGCTCCTAGGCTTTCCCCACGCGCTGGACCCGCAGTGGACGCAGTTTGGGCCATTTCCTATCCGTCTATCCGAAGTATTCTACACGTCGCCGCTGTCCATCGGTCTCGTGAACCTCAAGCCGATCGTACCAGGTACACCTTCGCCATATGTCTGCATTCCGACAAACGGACGTTCTAGGCCATGTACTCGTCATTCCTAAACGCCGCGTCGCGCGGTTCCTCGACCTGGATGCGGACGAAGTGGCCGACCTGTGGCACACCGCGCAGGTGAGCAATCCTGGCAATTGCAAGCACCGGTGAATCGCTGCTTCCCTTGTTCATTCTCGTGCCACGTCGTAGCTGGTCGCCAAGCGGTTGCAACAGTATTACGCAGCCGATGCCTACACGTTTTCGATTCAAGTACGTGCGGGTGGCATAGTGTCCGTCTCACCCGCCACGGGGCTTGAGCTACCTTCCATTTTCACGCGTCGACATGTATTGTAACCACAGGACGGGCCCGTTGCCGGGCAAACCGTGCCCCACTGCCACGTGCATGTCCTACCCCGACGCCCGCATGACTTTGCCAAGAACGACGAAATCTACGACCACGTAAGTGGCCGCGACTGGCTGTGCCGTTTGCAGAAGACACGGACAGCTCACGACTTGATTTAGTTGGGCAAACAGGACGCAACGAGGCCGTTTGAATTGGACCCTGACGACCACCGCGTCCGTCGAAGTCTGGACGAAATGGCGGCGGAAGCCGCCGTCCTTCGCGAGATCCTCTCCAAGTAGCGACAACACGCATCGCACTCGTGACATTGGAGTGAGTTATCCCAACAGGAACGACGTCAACAGAGCTTTGTCTTGTTCCACAAAGCTCGCGGACGGCTCGGCGACCAGGTGTGGCAGCGGGACGAACGGGACGTGTACGACGGATGCAAACCCTTCGGCGACCTACGACGAAATCGCTCACAGAGATCGATCGGGTCGTTGCAAGTCTCGGTCCATGTACCGTCGGCACTTGGACGTTCTTGAAGAAGCCAT
>NW_008580163.1:748534-751447 GCF_000520115.1 Aphanomyces invadans
TGGACGAAATGGCGGCGGAAGCCGCCGTCCTTCGCGAGATCGTCTCCAAGTAGCGACAACACGCATCGCACTCGTGACATTGGAGTGAGTTATCCCAACAGGAACGACGTCAACAGAGATTTGTCTTGTTCCACAAAGCTCGCGGACGGCTCGGCGACCAGGTGTGGCAGCGGGACGAACGGGACGTGTACGACGGATGCAAACCCTTCGGCGACCTACGACGAAATCGCTCACAGAGATCGATCGGGTCGTTGCAAGTCTCGGTCCATGTACCGTCGGCACTTGGACGTTCTTGAAGAAGCCATGAATGACCATGTCGGGCACAGTCGGTTTGGACGCGTCGGACGAAGTCAGCATCCGAAACTCCTTCAAGTGAAACACGAGCGCCTTTGGCAGGTCCAAGTAGAATGCGCGCACGGGGACATTCTACGTCGACGAATTATCACGAGGCATCGGAGAGAGCGGGTCGACAACGGGAGGCACGCGTCGTACGTGGTCTCTAGCCATGGCAATCCACTCGGCACGACTCTACACGTGAGCAGGACGTCAGCGAGCGCGATCGCACGTCGTTTACGACGAATCGAGTCCCGATGAAGGTCCATGGCAGACGCAACAACGAGGGCGGGGGGTGAGATGATGGGAGGCACGACCTTGATGTCGCGGTTTGTGTTGTCAATCACAACGCTCTTGCCTTGAGATAGCATGTCCTGCGCGGCTGCTTTGCACTTGGCCAGTGTTTTCAACGTGTCTTGGTTAATCCGGCCATGCGCTGCGACGGACGTCAGTCGTCGTTCATGCCGCGATCGAAATGACAAACGATGCACGGCTTACTCGAAAAGTACGCTTTGCAAAAGGACGACTTGCCCGATGCTGGACTCCCCACGAGAACAACCAACTCCTGGGAGTCGGTCGACGCGACTTGAAATGCGGCTGCATTCAAACACCCACCATCAACCATGGGCATGACACGTTCTTGGTGACGTCACCGTGTTCCGTCTGGAGCAGAGAGCGGGGGTCGTGGCCCAGCTCAAACGATTCGGGATTACAATGGAGACCCTACTCGCCAAACGAGTTGAAGCACTACGCGCCATGAAGTGAGAGCTGGAGCGAAACCAGTGTCGACTTGAGGAAGAATCGCTCGGGCGTGGAAAACGCAATGCCGACGTTCAGAGCAAACTTGTAGTCGGCGCACGAAAAGTCTTTTTTGCTCTTTCCAGCAGCTGCAACGGGACGGCGTTATGTTGGTGTCTGCCGCCCCCGCGGTCGTCAGGACGCTTGGTTACCTTTCGGCCTGCCCGCGGCGTCGCCACAATAAAAGCTGTTGGCGAGGTCGACGTCCAAGTTACAATGACGGAGCTATGTGCATGTCGTGTGGACATCCATAACGCGGCATGCTTCGTACCATCAACGTCCATGCTCCGATGCGGGGCTTTCGCATGATGTCGTCGGAAGACATGAGAAACACGCGAAGGGGCATATTGAGTTGGGCGGCGATCGCGTTGATCTTGGTCTACATGTGGAGGAGAGCGGCAACGTGTCAGAGTGGCGTGAAAGATTTTGGAATGGCATGGCAGTACCTTGAGCTCAGTGGCGCTGACGCGGCCCTTGGACAACCCGCTCTGGTTGGAGAAGACCACAACTTGGTATCCATCCGCCACGACATTGCGAAGCGCGGTGGGAACACACTCGTTCCAGAACTTCCAATCCTTCGCGTCAGTGGGAAACGTCTTGCCGCTCTTCGTCGAGATCAGCGTGCTGTCCAAGTCCAAGGCGGCGATCTTGGCAAGGGTCTTCGTTCCACAGGACGGAGCGGCAAAGTTGCACATGTACAGCACCGTTCCAATCTCCTCCCACGTGCACTCGCCGACCGCAGGCGACTCGGGCCTTTCAACTGACTTGGCTTTCTTCGCTGTGGAGGTATCTCTGCCGTCGTCGGCCGCGGGCCGCTTGGCCGTCTTGGTCACAAACTTGTCCATGCCATTGTGACACCGATTCGACCGGTGAAGGATTTTAAATCCTTGACGATTGTTTCAAATGTTTTTAAAAATTCCGAACGAATGCATCTTAAGCATTTCATCTATTTTAAATAAACTTTTTCAATCGACATACAAACCATTTGTTCTGTTGAGGAAATTAAAAAAAACGACGATTTTCAAAATCGCTGGACGTTCGCCACAACGCTGTGATGCCAAGACTTGGAGGTGCATGGAGGACGAGAGGCGGAGATGGAGCAGCTATCGATGCGAGGTTGACACAGAGGTCTGGGTCCGTGGCACTCCGGGGGTCCTGATGGGACCTCCTAAACCCCGAAACCATTGTGGGAGACCTCATGAGGGGCTGTGTTCTTTTCTGTGTCTTCTCACATAGGGATGCCTCCCGTACAACCCACCCCGAACAAAGCAAGGCACTGGGCCACGTGTCCTGCGGTCGCTGCGTCGACCTCAACATCGATCCATATCCCATCTGTCTATTCGTGATAGCATTCTCTTGCCAACGGAGTTTGTGGCTATTCCACGTCGAGTGGCCTTGGCCATTCCCGCGTGGAAGAGAAGTTCGTCTTCGTACTACAAGCTCTTGCGGTACCCCGCTGAGCGTTCCATTCACTGCGTGTTTGCCTGAATTATCGTCACATGAACCAACCACATCTCGGGAGCTTGCTCAACCCGCCAACGGTGAACGCCATGTGGTGATTTACACGGCGAGAACAGGCATGACTCGTCGACTTCGTCAACGCAAAGTTGCCGAATGCAGGATTTTGGTCCTGTCGCCCCATGCAACCGTGGACAAGGTGTACGGAGACCTCGCCGCCATCACAAACCACGTAACCCTCGGCGACTCGTTCTGACTGAGCTCACAACCATAGAGCACGCCGCCGTGAATCTCCTGGCGCTGGAATCTCAAGAATGCGTGTGG
>NW_008580163.1:752383-776837 GCF_000520115.1 Aphanomyces invadans
GTGACATGCTGCTTTCAACAGGCACGACTTTCGAATGCAAAATGATAAAATTGGAGAGCGTGGTTTATGGTGGTAAACTCGCCAGTGTTATACAAGATGCTCGCAAGCAGCGCGTTCTTCGTGCGCAATCCTACTTCGACTACACCGCATTTTATACGCGGTCCAGTGAAGCGACACAGACAATCCACCAGCACGGCACTGGTGGTGGCCTCGATCTGTATCACCTGGAGTTCATGCTGAGAGATGAGATCCATTACAACGTAGTTAACGCAAGGCCATGTACTAGACCGTCACCGCGACGACAATTGTCCATCACACTTTGACAAGTCGACATCGACGTTCATGAGATTGCAAAAACTGAAAAATGAATACCAACTGCCGGGATTGAACCGGCGACCTACTCGGTGTAAACGAGATGTGATAACCACTACACCAAGCTGGCATTCCTGAGCGATTTCATACTTCTTTAGTATAGACTATGTCAAGGTATTAAATATGTATCTCGAACATATTTAATGAAGACAACCAACCTTGTCAAAAAAGAAAAAGATTGGCCTCCACACAAGAAGGAGAAATTTCGTGCTATATTTGGAGGTGTTTGATTCATTATTCACATAGAAAAAAGATTATTCATACCAATTGTGGGAGGATACAGTGGGCGTTTGCTGGAAGCATCCCATTTGACGTCAGTATCCGGACACTTTTGCTTTGTGGCGGCTCATTTTACCAGAGCAGGGGAGATGGACAAGACCGTGCTGGCGCGAGCGACAGAGGACTCGGACTCGCCGACGCCGGGATACCTGTATGGGGAGATTGCTCGCATGACGCAGCATTCGTTCGATACGTGCTTGAAAGTTCAAGAATACTTGATCGGGCGTTTGAAGAAGAACAAACCCAACATCAAGTACAAGGCACTTCAAGTGATCAAGCAAATTTGCCGCGAGGGACGACAGGAATTCCGTCGAGAAATGCAAAAGCACGTGCCTACCGTCAAGGAAGCTCTTCGTATGTACTCCTGCGCATGTTCTGTAGCAGCGTGAGAGAGATCCTGATGGAATCCATAGAGTTTCGCGGGCCGCCTGATCCGTTGCGTGGCGACGAGTATTACCGCCGCGTCCGCGAATCTGCCAAAGAGTGCTTGGACGCGATCTTCGACACGAACGTGACTGCGGTGGCGGGCATATCCACCCGCATCAAAGGTGTCGGCAACCCTGAAGCCGCCCCGCAGTCGTCGGGTTGGTTCAACAAAGCACCCAAAGACACTGCGCCGACGCCATCCCAAGGACCCAACGTGTACGGCACACAACAGCCGACTGGGTACGACGCACCGGGATATCCTGGTGGGTACAACGGACCTCCCTACCCCAGCAACGACCCCAACCAGTACCCTCAGCAACAGCCCCCGTATCCTGGCGGCCCACTGCCTCCATACGGTAGCAACGCGGGTCCAGGAGGCAACTACCCTGCTCCTGGCATGACCGGGTTGGGCAACCCCATGTTCGAAGAGAAGAAAGGTATACCCTCGATGAAGTTTCCCACCTTCACACGTCATTGTCTTTGTCGACGTAGCCGAAGGCAAAGGATTCTTTGGGGGTCTCAAGGAAAAAGTGTCGTTCAAGTCGGAGCCCAAGGTCACTTTTGCGGGCGCGCCGCCTGGCTCCCAAAACGCGCCCGACGGATGGAACTTTTCCACGAACCGGGGGCCGACCTCCGGCGCGTACAACCCGAATGCTCCTTCGACTTACAACCCGTCAGAGCCATACCGACCCAACCAACAACAACAACCGCCATACAATGCCTCCAATGTCGGCGGATACACTGGCCCCACTTCTTCGTATGCCGCGCCGTCGGGCTTGTACTCTGACACGGACGCCGAAGTGCGCCAAAACAAGTCGCAAGAGCTCCGGGATCGTGCTTACGAAGGCGAGCGCAAGAAAGGCCGTGTCGGTGGCGTCTGGGACAATATGCCGACGCCCACGTTGCCTCAAGCATCCTCGCAACCACGTCCATCTAGCCGACAGGACGACGGACCACGACCTGCCGAACGCATCCACAACGAATGGGCCCAGGAGCAGCAGTACGTGCGCCGCCATTCTGCTGGCCCACCGCATGCCGCTTCGCAACAGCACGATCAGCAACAGCACGTATCCGGGCCATATGGCCGCGGTGGCGCGTCGTCCGATGGCGCGTACGAACGTGGAATCATCGAGGGGTTGTGTGCACCCGGTGGCATGCGTGCCGTCCCGCCCAAGGATAAGCTCGACTTGTTTCTCAAGAGCGCTCTCACGTTGGACGCCGAAGTTGTCGGACCGATCCTGGACGAATTGGTCGGCGCGACGGATGCCTCGTGGCAAGTTGTGTCGAAGGCGCTCACGGTCATCGACGGTCTCTTGGCCACGAACGGCTGCGAAACTTTCCATGAGTACTTTTCAGACAACTACGACATGATTCTGCAAGTATCCACAACGTCGGAGAAGGCGGCCGTGCGCGACCGCGCCGTCAAGATTCTGCATGTGCTCGGGAAAAGTGTGCCGTCGTCGTCTCAAGCAGCTCCTGGCCCCCGACGCTCCAGTGCTGCCACTCAACCGAGCAATGCCGATCTCCTTGGCGGCTTTGATAGCCCCAAGGCAGCGTCCGCCCCAGCTACTGCTCAACTGTCGACGACTGCGCCCCAAGCGCCTGGTGGTTTGTTTGCTGGGCTGCAAACGTCGTCGTCGTCACTCGATGTTCACTCAGCACCGCCATCCCAGCCAGCTCCGTCTGTGCAGTCGGCAACGTCCATGTTTGGCGGGTTGTCGCTGGGTGGCACGGATTCAACCCCGGCCGCTGGAAGTACTTACGCCACCACGGCGCCGACGACGTCTGTCTCGTTCGACCCGCTCTTGCAGCCCGCACCGGTCCCTCCTCAACCGACGTATGCTCCTGCGTACAACCCGAACCAGTTCATGGCCCCCCAACAGCCGTACTACGGAGTCCAGCCGCCTCCAATGATGCCGCTCCCTCCGTCGTATGCGCCACATCCCCAGCAACACGTTCCATTTGTCCAGGCGCCTCCGCCGCCGCCCATGGGGCTGCACCCGCAATACCAGCACCAATACGTGCTGCAGCAGCAACAGTACCTGGCTAAACCCGTCGCTTCGTCTTCGCAAGTCATTGGGGCGGCCATGATCCCGACGGGGTACATCGCCAAGACGATCCACGAACCGACGGACTCGTCTACGTTCAACTTTATGAAGCGGGACGACTCGTTCAATTTTGTCAAGGATCACATGAAAGGGTAGAGTCCGATAGTAACGATGCGCAAATGTCGTCGGTGTTGATGCGGAAGGTGGTCGCTGGCACGGGGACGTGCCACGTCATGACGTCTAATTTTGGTTCCATCGCTGCTGAAAATAAGTGCCGCCACTTGAACACGGGCGCGAGTCTAAGTTTAGACAGCACAATGTGACGCCGTGCGGCGACCACCACACTGGGATTCCCACAGCATTAGCGACACCACCCCCGAGATGGAGCGCTCGCCACCCGCCGCACCGCACGGGGCCGCAGTGGGCAAGGTACCGCTGTCCGGGACTCCCAGCGCACACGCCGACACTGCGACGACGCGTTTCATCGGCAAGTGCCAGTACAAGACGGGCAAGTGCTTCAAAGAGCGCACGCTCAAGCGGAACGGCCAGGCACATTCGCTGTGCGAAGAGCATCGTGTCAAGCAGAACCTAATCCAGCGACGAAGCGACCGCAAGTACCAGTCGCTCCACGCCGTCCGACGAAAAGAACGGTCGCAGATGAAGGCCATGTTGAAGAAGCAGGTCACGATGGCCGTCGCGCAACAAATGTACTTGGAGCACCATCAGCACAAGATCCTGAACCCGCTCGTCTTTCACAACCCCACGTTGGCGACCGCCGCCATCCCAGCTGCACATCCTCCACCCCCGACGACGACTTCCCATACCGCTCTCCCAGTGGGCTATCATGGAATGCTGCCACCTGCGCCCCCGTCGCTGCTTCTATGCGGGCTCCCAAAGTCGGCCTACGACAGTCCCGCTGTTCATAAAAACACCAAGCAAGCTATTCCCCATCGCGGCATCTCCCCTCTCGGCACGGCCACCACCACTGTCACCCATCATCACGACAAGTCGAGTAAAGATGGCACAGCGGTCACGGAGGAAAGGTCGTGGAAGCACGCACTAGTCGACGATCCCACCGAGCCACACCAACACGAGAACATGAATGTCCCCGTACCAACGGTCGACGCATGGACAGATGACGATGTCCAGCTATTGCAATCCATCCTGCTCGTGTAACGAGATGCAACGAAAGCGGTGTGCGAGGCTACCAACGCACGAAATATCATATCATTGAAACCCTTGACCTGACGACATCTCAAATGGCAATCGAGGCCGCATTCGCACTGAATTCGACACGTTTCTGTAGGGTGTCGTCGTTGAGACTTGGAGAGGGCACAGGGCACATCATGGCCATCGAGGAATTGGGTCGACAGGAATGGCGGGATGCGACGACGGATGATGCATCGTGCCTCGAGGGACGAGCACAACGTGGATGGAATTTTCACAGCATACCGCATGGTCCAGCGACACGCCAAACCAGAGATTTCCAATGGTACGTGTCATCGTCATACCAAGAAAATGGAGAGAGCAGACGAAACCACACGCCATGGCGGCGTCAGCCCCGCGCTGGCAAGCGCTGATGCACTTGCATGCCCCGTACGATTCTTGAGATTCGGGGGTGAACATCCTCCGGATAGTGTCCGCACGCATGTCCGGATGTAATATCCGGACATCAGAGCGCATCGCCCGACGTGGCCTGGATCCCAAATATTTACACGAATCAAATCGAGGCATCTGGCAACGCGGCAATTTGATTCGTTGAGACATCTACACGACAATTTGATTCGCCGAGAAACCAGCACGTTCAACTTGAACCGCAACCGAGTGACAACGTGATGATAACCTTCGGTGGAATTTTGGCAATTTTGGACTTGTGTGAAGCAAATCGGCCTAAAATAAGGGAAGTGCTGCCTGTTTTGGCGACGTTTACCGACTCTGCCGAAATTCATGCGGCGGGTAATGGTTGAAGCGACACCAAATTTTGCAAAAACCCGCGGGCAACATGATTACACTTTGTTGCTGTTGGTTGAAGTCTGCGCCGCATTTCTCTGTTCTGACTCGCCTTTGGACCCTTTCAAGCGTCGCGTCGGGGCGGTGTCGATATATCTACTGATGCGAGTAGCCACCAAACGGTCCTGGGGGATCTTTCAAACAACCGCCGCACGATGCAGAAACAACCCGCCGACGACAACATCCGAGCTGTGGATTGAATTTCACGTCCCCTGGTGAAGGTTGGCGAACGAGCACGATCCGGAAACGAATATCTCAGAGGTAACCAGACGAATCTATCGAATGAATTTGTTTTCTCTAAGTATGTAAATCAAGAGGGAACAAGTAGGATAAATAAATAGCATTATACTATTTTGGAACATTGGATTAAAAAGGGTATTGAATATAAGAGAAAGAGCGAGTGTCGGTGACGTCGTGTGAGGCCAATGTGTGGCCCATGAAGAAGATTCTTGTGATCGATATTTAGCCAATGAAATGGCGATATTTCCTATAATCGAATGCTGATTGGTGTATTTTTGGATTCGCCGGTGAATCCAAGAAAAAAATGAGGGTGTGAAAAAAACACGAGTGTTTCACCTCGTGTTGCAACGAATCCCCATTTTAAAATTCCTCTCTTCAGTACACCGCCGCGTCCGTTGCCACGGCAGCTTCCGCGTCCTCCCCGTCCTTCCTGCTCGCCATGTCTCCTCGAAATGATCCGGACAGTCGATCCATTGACGTCAACGCCGATCTCGACATGATAATGCAGAAGAACGTGCGCAAGCTGCGAATGAAGCAAGTCGCCAAGAAGAAGCATCATGTGCACTCGACCGCGCCGTTGCAACCTTTGGGGAACTTGCCAACGCTATCCCCTACCAAAGACAAACGCCACCAAAAGCTTCATCACACGTTCACGAAGAAGCAGCTTTTCGATGAAAAGGACAATGACGTAGGAACGCACACGAATCATCATCACGAAAGTGCGACGCCTGTCGAAGAAAAGCGCCGTAGCATTACAATCTTTGACTGCGCCAAGATTGTCAACAACAAAGGACGCGTCATGACCCATGAAGAGTTCGAATTGGTCACATCGGCGTCACCCAGTAGCATCAGTAGCAGTGCCGGAACAGTCTGTTCATCTGCAAGTCCGTCCCCAAGTTCATTGGGGAAGAAGACGTCCTCCAAGTTATCCAAGAAAGCAATCAAACAACCTAAGACGACGACGTCTGAGATGCTCCGTCAGATGGCGTGGGAACAAATGGTGCTTGAAATCATGTGCACGTTGCTGCCCGAGATCGACGTGCTCTCCGAACTCAACCGAACATTGGTACAAGGCGGCCGGGCTGCGGCTGCTGCTTCCATGGATTTGATGGCCTATCAGCAACAGCTCCATTACCATCTAAACGCACTGCACGTTGAAGATGCCGAATTGCCGCCGCCGTTCACATCAGGTGCCAAGTTGGTCGAGTTGTATGTGACGAAGTCTCTGGTGCAATCCATCGTGTTCGGCCTCATGACGGTGGCCGACAAGCGTGCTCAGGGCGCGCTGTCTGCGATCGCCAGATCCATCTTTGAGCAAGTACCGTCGCTTCGCCACGACATGCTCCTTGCTATCGAGTGCACCGCCGTCGAATTCTACAACCTCCCTAACACTGTCAACTCCAAGACGTTCAACGTTGAAAGTATGGTGACCCTCACTGGCTCCATCATTCGTCTTCAGCACGAACGGTCCATGCAAACCCAACAAAGCATGTTTGACGACATGGATGATGAAGACGACGTCGAAATTTCGGTCATGTACCTTGCCCCGACCGAGGACGACCAGGCCATCTACGAACAAGCCAAGCGCATTTTGGCTCTGTTTTGCCGTTCGTGGAGCTGCTCCGGGGCTGTCAATTCCACTACAGTCGCGGACGCTGTGTTCTCAGCCAGTGCCAACTTGGCGTCGAACCCGACTGTGAAAGCGCTGATTGCCAGTGTGCAGCTTCTTGCACACGTATCGCCTCTGCAGGGACTATCGTTTCTGTCAGAGTCTTTGCTGCGCCGTTGGCCAATCCGCAATACGTCGCGACAACTGCTCTTCCTCCAACTCATCCCCATGCTCCTGGTGCAACTTGCCACGGCCCAAGTGTACATGGAATCCTTCACAAAGGTCGTTTACGACTCGTTTGAACGAATCCAGCAATGCATTGTGGCCCCTCATATTCTTGTCGCCCGCGAAGCATGTGCACTGTGCGACGACTTGCACCTCATTCGACTCTTCCTCCTTCGAGACAAGGCCCTCTTGGACAAAATGACGACTGCTCTCCACGTGAATGCCCACCACCACTGGAACAAGCAAATTCAAGCCCTGTCGGATGATCACTTCGACTCGATGCTGGACTTGGCCTAGACGATATCTGCGCACTCCCTATTTAACACATCAAGTTTTCACTGTGATGTCAACCAGCGTCCTCCCCGTAATAATTCAACCCTATTTAACAACGACAGTACCTGGGCTATTCCGTCTTTGTGGTTGTGGCTGTCGCGGATGGCAATGTCGAAGCCACATCCCCCTTGAAATCTGGATGATGGCCTCCATGTCTGGGTCGCGGAGCGATCAGATGGAAAACTCTGGATGGAGCGGCGCCGACAACTCAGACGACAACAAGGAATTCGATGCTCAGATGTGTGTCGGACGGACGCCCTGCGGTCGAAAATTCTACTAGTGAAGGATGGCAAGCAAGGCGAGCTAGGGGATGTGCGTGTGTGGGTGCGCGTTACGCTGCGGTCGCGACGACATGGGATGTTCACGCCCTAGACACTCGCAAGCTCGCCATGAAGTTCGAGATGGAGAAATGCCAATCGCCCACCTTGTTGATTCTGCATTGTTGCATACTAGTACTACTACTATTCGATGAACTGTTTATCCGTACAAGAATTGGCATGATGGTAGGAGGTACTAGTAGTACCGTTTCGTTAAAACCCGACAAAAATTGTCGGGTTTTACAAATCGGTGCGGAAGGAGCAATGATCTCACTGACTCTGCATGACATGAACGTAGAACGCCTGTTGGAACTTGATATAGGATTTACTTGGTGAATACTAAACACTATGCGCTACGACATCGCTTGGGTAATCCATTAACCATTAACTTGAACGAAGCAATTTTCAGTACTGTGGCGACGACGAGTTTGTTGATTTGTTATTTTTTCGGAAGTCTTTATCTACTCTAATGTAGAGTCCACGCTATTTATTGGCCAAAAACTTGGCTTTCTATGCGTGTGATTGGCCATAAACGCAAAAAGATCCACCCCCTCGTTCCACGACAATGGCGGATGCCCGCGCCGCCGCTCGCAAAGCGCGGATATTGGCGTCGCAAGAGAAGCGTCTCAAGTATGTGTCTGGTCAAGCCGAATCGCTAAAGAAGACTACTGAGGAAGAGCTCGAGGACAAGACTCTTGATGGCATGCTTGAGGAACTGCATCCTGCATCGAGTGCAAACACGAACGAAGTGAAGGAACTTGTCATGCCCGCGATTCGGGCAGATCCCGCGCAACGTCGGCGGGACGCTGCGCTGAGAAAGAAACAGCACCAAGAAAAAGTTCAGGAACGTTTGAATGGAACTCCCGAGACCACACCTGCCACCAGTTCTTCTGCGAACCCCACGACGGCGTCCTCAGAGAACGCACGTGCACAAGCTATCCAAGAATCCGTGGCACCAACCGCAGCTCCCCAACGTAATGCTGCTGTCTCATCTGCAGAACTGCTCAAGCTCACGAAGGCGAAGCAAGATTTACTGTTCTTTCGGATCGAACAATGGACCGTGCTCTTCGTTCTTGTCATGGCGGCGCTGTTCGTGGGGTTCAATGTTGACATTCAATGCTTTGCCGTGGACCCTCGTCTCCAAGAGGTGGATGACCTGTTGGCGCAAGGGTTTTCCTTGACATCGATCAAGCAGCAACTCGAGCGGGACAATGTAATGTGCAGATCCTTCTGTTGGCATTCTAACTTTGTGCTCTAGGCTGACTTGACTTTTCTCGAGAAGCGGTCGCTCGCTGATGCGTCGACGCGGTTGCCCGAGAACACGATTCCGTTCCTCCCGTCCTTCGTGTACAACATGTTTGCCCCGGCAGTAGTGAACCCTCCGTTCCTTCTCGTCCCCATCCTGGCGCGTTTGGTATTCAATGCCCTCTTCTTCGGTGCTCGCAGTGTCCTGGACGTCCCTTCAACCGGCGATCACGAGAGCGATGACTCTGGTTGGATCATCAAGATGGCTTTGTCCATGGTGCCCATGCTCCGCGACGGATACCGCATGATGAAGAAGACTGGAGACGACTTTTGCCTCTTCTTGATGGTTCTCGGCGTCACGGTCTCCGTCCGCGTGGTGTGCGGAGGGGTTCTCGTGTAATTCTGCTCGAAATATTGTTCCATATAATTTGATAGAGAGGAAACTATTTCGACCATAAATTACTTTTCTATCCCAGCCGACAGCGCATGCGGGGGGCGGCTGGAACAAGTGAACGAAGAAGCTGCAGCAGGCACAGGAACATGACCATCGCAACTGCGCACATGAACAAGGCAGTGTCAATCGTGACTTCGAGCGCCACGAACATGCCGACAAGGATGCAACTTGCGGCGACAAAGACCAGGGTAGTTGAAACAGCCTTGGCAGCTGCGTTGTCGCGTTTGGCAGGTAATGCAAGGGGTGGCACAGACGTGGACGAGGTTGGAGTGGTGGTGGCCGCAGAATCGGGCAGGGGAAGCGTCTCTGTGCTTGCTCGTCGCCGCCGCACGGGCTTGGGTGGAACGATGTCCGCTTTGTCTTGCAGGCGTCGGTTAAACAACTGTAAATTGTACATAAAGCACTTGTTGCACGTTCGAATGGACTTGATCTGGGCCTTCACCTTGATGCGATGCATGGAGCACTGTCCGCACACAACGTCACCACACACGCGGCAGTGGTGCTTGCCATAGAAGAGCAGTTTCTTGTTGCAGCATGCACAGCCGGCGTCTTTGGCTTTTGGGGCGTAGTGGCTCTTGTCACACAGCTGGACATCGTCCATCCCGAGCGCTTGCAGGGACACGCGGTCAAACTTGACGTTCTTCATGAGGAGGTCGTCGGCGGGTGACATGAGCCGCATGCTGACCTCCTCTTCGTGCTCCCTGTGCGACTGGAACAGCGTCGAGAGTGTCGTCGCCGCCGTCATGTGGTGGATCTCGGTTGCGTTGCAAAGTGGCTTGCTGTTGTACCGATCGCACGATCACTTGGTTTTTGTATACATGTGGAATATCCAAAGACGTCAATTTATGGCAGATCGCAACATATTTGACTTGGAATTTGTATGCAGAGCGAGTACTGGATGATAAAAAAATGTATCCGCTGCAAAAACAATTTGAGACAACTTCAAATCTTGCGTGCGCGCGAACTGTCTCTGGGCAGGCGCGGCCGACGTGTCGACCCCTTGGGGCTGCATAAGCGCCCAACGACGGACCTCGATGGATCGTGTTTGGGTGAAACGTCATGATGCATGTCCTTGTGTACCGAGACGTCATGAGAGCGTTTGGTCCACGCACAAGGATTGCAGCATGGATAGGATCATCCGGGTGTGTATCTCGGACCAAACAATCACATGGACCTGCTGCGCGAGGTAGATGCGTGCGACGACAAGACAAAATCGAAGTTTTGCGGGAAGCGACAACCTTGATGTGCAGCTGTGTCGACATGAAAAGCAACCCAACGCGGTCAAGGATGCATGCGGCAGATTTTGGGGTCGGAATCGTGTTGGCGTCATCTTCATCGTGACGACCAAGGGTGCTTGCGCCAGTCCATTCTACTTCTGGTCGGATACCTTCACTGCTCGAAGCGGTGCACAGTGTGGACTTCATTGGAACAATGTCTACTCGAGACACGACCATGCACGACACTTTGCATGAGGTGTGTGTGCAAGGGCAAAGAGAGGTTACCTACGCCGCGGTGGAGGACAAGCAGACGTTTTCAGCCACGTCGTCGAGCATGGTGGGCATTGGAACAAGTGGGGGCGTTATGACGACGCTGGCGGTCTGGAAGAATTCGAGCTTCTTCATTTCGTCCGTGACGGATATCGTCTGGACGACGTGCTTCAGCTGGCAAAACAAAGTTTGCATCGCCGCCGAGTGCATGCGTCGACTGCTGATCCAAATCACGCCTGCGTCCGTGAGTCGCACGAAGCAGCTCATGGACCTGTGGATGAATTGCCGATACGTTCGCTGCGGCGCCCGCGTCTTGCCCGACACAGATCGTAGTCCGGCACTCGTCGCCTTTGTCGGGCCATGGTACTGATACGTCATGGACTCGTACGGGATGCGATGGATTCCTTCCAAGCAAAACTGAAGCTCCGACGTCAACTTGTGCTCGACAACGGCAAAGTCCGCGGCCGACTTGAGAGGAAAGAACACGGGGCAGATCAACGGATGCACGTCCATCGTGCTGACACCGCAATTCTCCGGCATCTAACGGAGCGACCCACGAGTGAGAAGACCATCATATCACGTATCGTCAGCGCGAACGACAACCGGAATGACGTCGAGATTAAATTGCTTGGCGCGGCGCTGCAGGCCCAAGATGAAGTCGTCGACCAACGCGCTTCTGCACACGAGCCACTGCACTTCGATGTGGTACACCTGCACGGGCAAGCACTCGACGTCGTAGTGAATGTTGAGCCATTGCTGCCTACACGAGAGTCAGCTACGCGACGCCCAACGCGCGCGCGTACTGGAGGGGCGCATCAGGCGCGGAGAGCGGAATCTTGATGTCGCTTTGTACGACTCGGCGGGGAATCCTTTCCCCCGACAAGATGTTCACGTCCATCACGTTTGTCAGCAGCGGCGACGTCGCGGCGATCGATCCGTCGTCCTTTCGGGCCTTCATGCGAATGTAGTCGAGGAATCGCGTGAAGCGGTCCGTGAATTCGTCCAGGGTTTTCTGGCGGTCGGCGTCGTCGTGCGTCGACAGCACCGGCGGCAGCACGCAGTACAACCCGCGCTTGTACTTGATGTTGTTGGTCATGACAAAATCGTGCGCGCTCATGGACGAATCCAACGTATTCCACCCGTACTCGTCCGTGTTGGGGTATCGAAACTCTTGCTTGGCCGGGAGAAAGTGGCTTGTCAGGGGCGACCATAACGAGTAGTTGTACTCGACGCGAGGGGTCGTCGCCGGTGGCACCGGAACAAGCGACGGCATCGCCGCCTTGGCCTTTTCCCCTGCGCCATCTTCAAGACGCCCATCACGTTCCATGCCTCGTACCTGGCGTCGTCTGCTTCAAGATCTTCACGTCAATGTCTTCGCCAGTGTCCGAGTACGAGATTTCGTGCACTTGATGGCCCATGCTGAGCTTGTACATGGTCGTGCCTGCCACGTGGCGCTCGCCGATCAGTTGAAAGTCCTAGGGACGACGACGTAGTGGGCGATTCGATCCACCCCCGCACGACGTACCTGGGAGAAGCGCTGCGCGACCAACTCGAGCGCGTACTCGCGATGGTTTAAAAAGAAGCCGCCGCCGTCGTGCTGGTCGCACCCGACTTTGTACACCTTTTCCTCGTACTTGACGTTGAAGTCTTGCATGTAATCCGTCGTCAGCGGCAGCAGGGCCGGCGTGCACAAACTCTTAAAGTCGAGCTCGTAGCTGAGCATTTCGTACCGATACACGTGGCTCCATCGATACTTGTTGGCCGTGGACACGGGGGCATACGCGACGGCCGCCGTCGACCGCAGTTGCGACGCAGGGGCCGGCGGATTGTGGAGCGCCCCGGACGACGACGACCGATGATGGGTGTGCTGGTGGGGCAAAGCGGCGGGATTGAGTTGCTGCATGGACGTGTGCATGGTCTGGAGCACTCCAGGATGCCGTGGGGATGGATGGTGGTCGTGGGGACTCGTGCTACTCGAGCTGCTTGTGGGGAATGACCGGGCTTGACCGCCACCAGCCAGGGAAAACGGCTGCTGGCGGGGTGACTTGGACACCATCGTGTTGAATGCCGCGGGCTTCATGTCGGGCGACATGCCAAAGTTCTTGGTCGATGCCTTGCGTTGTTTCACAAGTGCCTGGAGACTGTGCAGCGGCGGCGTGCCGCAGTGCAATGGCGGTGATTTGTCTTGCGGCGTTGACCGCACAACAAACACGTCGTCGTCGCAGTCGTTGGCGACGTAGTACGGCTTGAGTTGTTGCAGCTGCAACTGGCCAGCCGCCACGTCGGGCGTGGATGGGAACGGCAGCGCGAACGGCGTGGTCGGAGTTGTTGGTACCGTCAACGTTTGGTGGGGCGTCCACTGCAATTGCGTGAGCAAGAACGCGAGCGGCCGCGACGGCATGCCAACTGGCGCGGCAAAGAGCCGACACATGGGCAGCGGCGAAAACGTGTCCGGCGTGTGTTGGCTGAATCTCACGGAAAACCACATGGGGGTGAAGCTGCTAGAGCACTCCGACAGCGAAAACGGCGACATGGGTAGCTTGAGCGGCTGCTTGGGTCGTCCCGAGGGGTGTGTGAGTGGGGTCGGGCCTTTCAAGTAGAACCGCGGCACCGATTCCAGCGGCGGCGACGACAGCGAGATGCAGTCGAACCCGATACCGTTGTCCATCATGCGTTGTTCCTGGCCACACACATGAACGAACAAACCACGACGGCACACGCACCGTCATGTCGCTGACGAGCTGGTTCACTCGAAACACACCGTTGCCAGCCGTGAACAAGACAAGGTTCTGTCCGCTGCGGTTCAAATCGCGGTCGAGGTAGTGCTTTTCGTAAATGTTGAGGATCAAGTTGATCGCTTCCAGGACATTCCCGTCCTTGGCCGAGCTCGGATGGCCGTGACCGCCTTTGCATGTGAGCGCGATGCCTTTGATCGGGTCGAGGCCCCATCCACACAAGTGCGGGAACGCATTCACTTCGGCCTTGAGCGTCGTCAGCATGGCGGCTGTGTCGAGCGCGCCGTCTCTGCCGTACGAAATGACTTTGTAAAAGTCTTCAAACCAGTGGCCGTCGTCGTCCTGGCTGATCGCGTTCGAGTGGTGCTCCGAGTGCAGAGGCGGCAACTCGTCGTAGTAGTTGCGGCCAAACAAGATCACCGTCAAGCTGTGCGAGACGTAGTCCGCCTGCCACCGGTCGAACAAGCTCGACACCATGCGGATCAGCTCGTCGGCGTACAGGTTGCCATTGTTGCCCTACGTCGTTCACGGTCACGGCACGAACGCGGTAGAGTACGCAGATCGATCGACGCACCATGTCCCACATCTCTGGACTGATTTGAACGAGCCAGAAGATCCGCGACGACTTGGACCGGAACACGAAACGAGTCTTGGCGGTGACGACGCCGGTAACGACCGAGTCGTTCTCGTGGACGAGCTCCATGACTTGCACGCGTGCGCCGTGCATGCGGACCTACACCCGCCGCAATTCAACGACGGCAGTGGCGGAGAAACAACAGTACTACCATCTTGCCCACGTACAGCGCCTTCCCAACCAAGCTGCGCTGAAGGTAAAACAGGTCGCGCCGCGACAGGAACTGGTCTTTGAGGGACACTTCGACGAATTCCACTTCGACCACGTGCTTTTCCACAAAGCGCACGACGACGTCTTGCAGCAACTGGAGATTGAACTGCGCGGCGGTGTCTTTGAGAAGACTCAGTTGCATCTTCCCCTTGACCGGTTTCTTCGCCCGGAGCTCGTCCGGCGACGGAACGTCCATCAGCAAGTGCTGCCGAGAGTCTTCCGTGCAGTTGGGCGTGAAGATCTCCATCACGTACGCGTCATCTTCGGGGAACGTCAAATCCTGCTTGAGCGCGTCCAAGTTGAGGACGAGTTCCTCTCCGCCGTGGAACTCGAGACCATGCACGTGCAACTTGACGATCGCTCGATCCTTCGTCTTCCTCTTGACAGAATCGATGGTTTTGTTTGCTGCCGTTGTGGCAGAAGGCACGGCCGCGGCATCCTTTGCTGCCGGACGGGTCCAACGGCGCCGATTCATCGCTTTGCTTGACGATTTTGGTCTCTGCCATCCTTCACTTCAACATGATTGGCTGAAATATTGTTTATTTTTATCCAATCTTTAGCCATTCACGAACTGCGCTCGAGATGCTGTCGCCCCGACGCAGGAAGAGCGGCAGGAAAAATGCTGATGATGGCTCTCATCAGCATCCTCTTCGCGCGGGTTCCTTCCATGGGGCCAGCAGCCACAAAACGTGGGGGTGGTCGTTCGCACACGTGCAGGACAAAGCCGACGGAGGCGAATTGGCGCCACTCGTGATAGGCGCACAATCCGAGCGACAGCCCACTCGCCTTGACGTGGATACCGACGATGTACCGGGGCGATGTCGAGGCATGTACGGCACAGGTGCTCGCACGTCATCGATTGCCTTCGCGTGTGGACAGATCAAAGCAAGAATGGCCGCAAATCCAAGCATCAGACTGCGTCGGATTCGACATACGTATGTGGAACGCTCTTTGCATTGAGATGGTGGATTCTCAGAGCCTCCTGTGTTGATGGACGTGATGCAGCTTGGGTGGACTTGCGCGCATCCGAACATGACGTCCCATGTTTGTTGGCCAGTAACTACTGCACAGATCCCTTCCCTATCCTTACCACGGGCATCATGTCACACCAGTCGACGTCCATGGCGACGAAGCAGCTCCGCAGATCGATCGCGCCTCGCGCGAGATTCCGACAACCAGAAGAAGTCCACGTCGTGTTGGGGCGATGCGTTTTATCCGGATAATGAGGAGTATCCACCCTAGTTTTCACGGAAGTTCATGGCAATCGGCGTGGGCTCGGCGGCGCGAGCCGTGGTGGTCGCGGCAGTGGCGTTCTACGCCGCACGATTGTCGAACATGCACGCTGACAACGACTTTGACGGTGCGGATGGCCCGACTGATGCTCTGGAAGGGGCGTGTTCGATTCGCATCGAGGTCGACTTGTCGTGCGAAGCGTTTGTTAGCACATACCTTGGCGTCGAGCCTGTGATCATTCGGCCGTCGTCGGCAGCCTCTGGCCTCTGGAACGCTGCGTTCACGGAAGCATCGTCCCGCCACACGATGGAAACAGCGCACGGCGACTTGACTGTGAAGATGTCGACCGCAAACTCGTACACTGGCCGCGATTGGACCGAAATGCGCGTGGCAACGTATATGACGACGCAGTTGCATGACGCTGATATGGCCAAGATGGGCAACGAGACATTCTACCTATTTGGAAGCACGCGAGGACCAGGTTGGAACGCATTCCTCTCGATGTACAGCCCCCCGACGCATGTGTACCCAAGCGAATCGTTCGCCCACGCGTCGTGTGACGCGCGCGCTCTGCAGCGACATACAAAGACATCGACTAGCCTCAGCTTTGGCATGGCTGGCCGTGGTTCAGGCGTGCCGTTTCACTTCCACGGCCCAGGATTCCTTCAACAGATACACGGCCGGAAGCGATGGTTCCTCTATCCACCGCGCACGACGCCCGACTTTCACCCCGACGAAAGCACGCTGCACTGGGTGCACACTGTGTACCCGACGATGCGATCCCCGCCGACCCACGAGTGCGTCCTCGAGCCCCGCGATGTAATCTACTTTCCCCACGAATGGATGCACGCCACACTCAACCTCAGTCCGTACACGGTCTTCGTCGCAACGTTTGCTTAATCCAAAATTGCTCGTATGTGCCGACAGCGAACACCTGCCCACCTGGTTGCAGTCGCAAGTGTTCGCGTCCACGTTACTCTCGCGACACAAAGCTCTGCCTGTCGTGGGGTGCTCTGCTTGGAGGACGTTTTTGTCCTCATGGCGCCGGTGGCATGGCCATGGGCATGTTCAAGAGGGTGTCCAGACATGATTTCACAGAGTTGACAGGGCTGCAGTGCCAGTTGGCTCGTCCGACCAGCCAGCGACGATGGAATTCGCGCGGGTGACGTGGGAACGAGCAGCTTGCATGGATCACTGCGCGCGTGCCGCCATCGTCATATTTTGGCCGTCCTCGATCGAGGAGGGGGGTCGCTACGTCGTCCTGTGGTGGGTGTGGCTGCACCACTTGCTTTCCAAATGTTCGCGATCGCAACCTTCGATCGCCATGTCGGTTGGGCGGTGAAACGGCACGCGATTCGCGAGCGGCTCGACGAGCACAATTGCGATGGTCACGATCACGAGGGATCGCGTTCCCGTGAGTTTGTACACGAGCAAAGGCATCCGCGTGGCGTACTTGTGCCATGACACGGAATGGGTTCCCGACTCGCAGCGGACAGCGTGCGCCGCGTGCACGGCCAAGTTTCACGTGTTCAACCGAAAACACCACTGCCGCGTCTGCGGCGAGGTCATTTGTGGCACGTGCTCCCGCATCATGGCTTTCCACTCGAGTCATCGCCTCCGAGTGTGCGTGACTTGCACACGGTCCAGCGTCGTCCAGTTCACGCCTCACGCAGCAGCGCCATCCGCCGACATGGGTATCAGCCTGCAGACGACGCCCCACCCGCTGTACAACAAGGACGCCGCCCTCGTGTCGGCCGGCGGCTGGTCGCGAAGCACGGCCGTGATATACGCCACGTGCTTGCTCGTTCTTGTCCATGTCATTTGCGGCCACGACTGGACGACCACGATCGCGACGGTGCTCCAGTAGCGTCGTCCTCTCAACATCCTAAACAACACATTCCAGTTCACTCCCCCCCCCCCTCCGCGCGTGCATCACTCGAGAGCACTCTGCATAGCTTCTCACTACGCCGCGTCGAGATGAACCGTGTCGCTGCAGTCGCGGGACCGACGTGTGCTAGTCGGTCGAGCGGCGTGCGGATGTCCCTCTGGGCACTCTGTCGTCGATGCTAGCTGCCAACGTAACCTTTGTCGAGCCATCGGACACGACAAGCTGCAGGATAAACCGTGGCGTGCCATAACGTTCACAACGCTTGTGGGCTCAAGCGGGGCATGTTTTCCGATGGGAATGTCTCGTGGCTCGACGAGTCCTCGAGCCACCACCGACCGCCCTTGCTAGGGGACGCCTTTGACGGTCTGACGCAAGAGGTAGTTTGCCGGGACACAGCATGACGTGCCCGACGGCACATGGCACACAAATCCCAAGGGAAAGCGTCGACATCGTGTACGAGTTGCCGCGAGGGATGGCGTTGACGGAGCGTTCAGTGGAGACCGCCGCTGCAGTGCGCGGCGCGTGCAACGTAGGGCCAGCCCCGCAGACTGGTTTTGAAGATATATATTGGGTCGGTCAAGGGGTCGGGACGACTGCACTCATTTGAACACGCGAGTGTACGTGATGACGAGTAGCGACACGGCCGAGAGCCCCATGAGGAGTGCGAGCCAGCCGACACCGCCGAACGAGCTCGCAAACGGGTTCTTGGGGGCGCCCTGTAGTTTGAGCGACTTGCCGACTTCGTCGAGGCGTTGGCGCAGGCAGTACACAAACGAGGCTGGAATCACCCACTACGGCACAACACTGGTCAAAACGCCGACGCGTTGGAACCAAAAGGTCCACCTGAATCGCAAGACCGGCGTACGCCCCCGTAATGCCCACCAGCATGCCCACGTCTTCCGTGAAAAACGCAATGACGAGCGGGGGAACGATCGCAAGCAGCGCAAACAGCGTCATGTCGCTCACGTGCTGCGACGAGTTGGCATGGAAGAGCGTGCGGAGGTTCTCGCGCAGCGTGATCGCAATAATGGGAAACGTCGTGCTGCATAGGCAATCGTGACGACAGCCGTCCCTCGACGCCACACCCAAAAGGAAGCGTACCTCAGGGTGAAGACCGGGAAGAGGCTCAAAAAGTACGCTATGAACGCGTTCGGGTACGTGGTGAAGTTGAGTGTGTACACGTCTTGAATGTGTTCGGGGAGGTACCGAAAGGTAGCCGAGAATGACAGCACGATATACAACACAAACACGGCCTACAGACACACGCGCGGGGTTTGAAAATCGACGAAACGAGCCCATGCAACTCTTGCACTCTCGATGGCGTCAGCATGAACGATCGAGAAAGCCAGCAGAGAAAGAATCGAAGGGCGTCACGTTTGGAAGCGTACGATAAAAGCACCAAGGAAGATGGACCGGACGGCGCGCTTCTTGCTGATCGGAGCGATGATCCCGGGCAAACTAGAATGTGAACCGACGTTGAGATCAAAAGTATCGACGTGGAGAGGGATGCGGGACCTGTGGTGGCACATGAACGAGTAGATGCAGATGCCAAAGACGTTGGGCAGGTACCCCAAGTTGCTATGGGACAAGACGTCGGCAATGGGGCGGCCGTGCCCCTGGGCAATTCCAACGCACGCCAGGACAATCATAAGCATGAAGGAGAGGTGTCGCATGATGGTAGTCACAATTTGGATCAGCGCCGTCTTTTGCATGTGCCCCATCGCAAACGGCGCCAACGAGATGCCAAACAGCGCCACGAGTGCACGATACAACACAGTGCTGCTCATGTGGAGCTCTGGGCAGTTCCACACTGTGACGTTTGGCGTCGGCCGCGGGCAAATGACTTCACGGAGGGACTTGGGGATGGCTATTGCAGCAATATGCTGAAATCGATCGGGACGCGAACAGGACGACATACCCACGGCGTATATAGCGAGATCACCGTACAAATACGCAATCATACACACGTAGAACGCCGCAACACCGCGGGGAGAGAATAACTCCTGTGCAATCGCCGCCAGCTCCAACTGCACATGGCATGAGATTGCGATCTCAAGGATGACAAAGGCACGTCTGTACCTTCTTGGAAATGTCAAAATGCAAGCCTGACACATACTCTTCGTCCGCCTGGTTGAAGTCCTTCAGATTTACAATAAATGGAAGGGCGATAACAGGAGATGAAGGTTGACGCACGTTGGTGTGGACAAGAAACGGTACCGCCTCGCTTGTCGTGTCGTCGATGCTGCTCGTATTCGCTGTCGTCGTCTCCGAAGTTCGTGCCTGGGAAGCACTAACACCTTTGACCTGTTGTTGCAGTCCTTGTAGCGCATTGACTCCAGCAATCGCTTCGATCACGTACGTCCCCGAGACATAGCTGACAACGCTCAAAAGGAAGAGGGCAAAGGCGCCGTAGAGAAGTCCCACTTGTGCGAACGCATGAGGGATCGTGAGGGCTCCTGTACCAACGACGAGGTTGAATAGGAAGATGAAGCCTGTTGTCGGCGAATACGACCCAATGTGCGCGGCGCTGTCTCCAGCCATGGCGAGCTTCGCCAAGCTCTCTTCCAATTGCAAAATGACTCGAGATACGATCTATTGAAACAGTCTGATTGGCTGTAAATTTACTGTTATATCCAATCAAATTGCGGGATCGACATGTGCACACTAAATCGTGCAATATTTCCAGGTCAAAATGTGGTGTATGGTGGTATTAACTTCAATAAAGTCAAAATCCGTAAATAGTGTGACAGTTTACAACAGTACGGCAGGCGAGTTCTATCAATAACCCGGACTGAAGTTGTTGAGTTGGATGCAACTACTCTGTACGTCAACAATGGACTTGGCATCCTAACGAAGCTAGCGCCAGTCTACGGGTCTTTTAGTGCAGGGCCTTCGAAGCATGATGTGGATGGGGGCCAAGACTGTTTCGAATCTTCCTACATGTAGAATTTGGTCGAATGGCAAAGTGTCACCCATCGGTCTCTGGCGTCCGATTGTACTTTTTGAGGGAATTTCGTCCACTAATTATCCGGATAGCCTTTTACAACATGGGAGTTTCGAGAATGGGCATCGAGTTGTCGCGCGACCATGCGCGCAGATGAGCTCGCCGAACCACATGTACCGCGGCAAGAGTGGCCATGCCCAGCCCAATGCACGTAATAAGGACCATCGTGGAGACTCCACTGGATAAAGATTCAGAAGAGTGGCTGCGAACGGCGTCCTCCTGGTACTGGACGAAAGCAAGAGTTGTTGAAGGTATCTGGGTAGGCACTGGTGGTGATGAGTTGGGCTGGGATGTGATCGAGTCCAGCGCAGGAGGAGTTGAATTCGAACGGGGTAGTGGGGCCGCTAGAGGCAACGCAGTTGACGGTGCGCCAGTTGGTGTTGTCGTGGAAGTGGATGAGTACGTCGTACAGGGTGGTGGAGAAGTTTGTACAACACTTTTTTGTTGAGCAGGGGTCGGCGCGAGCTCCGTAGAGAATAGTTGTGGAGTTTCAATCGTCGTAGGTACAACGGTAGATGCACGAATCGGTGCACGAGTAGGTGCAGGAGTTGAAATGAATGGACTCGACGAAGTTGGTTCTGGAGTTGGTGCAGAAGGTGGAGAGGATGTGGGGGGTCGAGTTGGAGACGGCGTCAACGCGGCTTGGGTAGTTTGGTGTGTAGCTGGTGGTGGCTGGGTCGGTGGTTGCGTCGGTGGCTGGGTCGGTGGTTGCGTCGGTGGCTGGGTCGGGGGTTGCGTCGGTGGCTGGGTCGGTGGTTGCGTCGGTGGTTGCGTCGGTGGCTGCGTCGGTGGCTGGGTCGGTGGTTGCGTCGGTGGCTGGGTCGGTGGCTGGGTAGGTGGTTGCGTCGGTGGCTGGGTCGGTGGTTGCGTGACTGGAGGCGATGGCGGAGCGCCACCACCACCGAACTGCTGCGGAATCTGCGTGCACTGATCGGCCACCAACGCCACCGTCGCTCGTATCGTTTCCCCACTGTGCGACGTCATCTCGACCTGTGTCCGACTCAAGTCCACCGTCCCCAGCACCGTCGACATGAAGTAGTACGCCGACGCAAAGATCGGCGCGTCCCCGCCGTTGATCCGCATGCTCTTGACGCCGTTCACGGCGTTGTCTGGCTGGACGTACAACCAGTGGATGCTGCTGCCGGACTTGGCGCACACTTGGACGCCACCGGCCACGGGACAGTCGACAAAGTCCCAACTGATCGCGAGGCGGTCCGTGGTGAACCCCGTCACTTGCTGGAACATGGGCAGGCTCATGTCGAGGTCGCCGTGGCTGCACTCGGGGCACCGGTCTGTGATTTGGCCCATGACGGAGCGCTTGGTTGGACACCGCGCGTCGACGCACGTGACGGACACACATCGTCCGCAGTGGACGCCATAGTCGTACTGGTTGTCGTTGATGGCCACGTGAAACTGAGGGGCTACCGGCAGCCACTTCATGAGGGCGCAGTTGCCGCCTTGGGGGTTCTCGCCATTGGGCGGGCCGTACGTGGTGGCAATCCCTGTGAAGGCTCCACTCGCTGCACAGGTGACGCAGGCGGCTAAGATGGATCGGGCGAGCTGGACGGCCATGACGATGTCCACTCGGACGTCGTGCGATTGGAATATGCCATGCGTGTGGCCATTTTGGCGTGTAAGATGTTGGCGGGTGTGTGCTGCAGGACGATGCGGGTGTTTCTCGCGTGGTGCACGGCGTCGGTTGTTGCGTGCGTGACCTTTTAATTTTAATGGTTCAATATCCCGATTTCTCACCCAACCCCATCGACTTTCGAAAAATCAAACGTGGCCGACCCTGGTTTTTTGCGACCGTTTTTTCCAGGTTTTAATATAAAACCCGATTGCCTGCCATCGAATAAAACCGGGTTTTATTCGGAAAATCGGGTTTAATAGGGTGCGGACAGCGCTCGTTGTTTCGAGGTGGGCAATTGGCAGTTTCGATTGCACTAGTGACCACGTCGGACATCGTTGTGGAGGCGGAGGCCATAGTCATCGACAACGAAGGCGACATCACCGACGGCAGCAATATCAACGCTGATCCTAGGTCCGGCGCAGGCGGTGATCCATTGAACGGCAATGGCAATGTCGATACTGCTTCAGGAGGGTGTAAACGTGGTCGGCAAGGCAGTGACCTGTGGAGTCTCTACACCGACGACGTTAACCCGCACCAGCACAAATCGGACTTCTGTAAGCACTGCCTCATGCTCGTGAATAAAACCATGGTTTTAATACCCACGAATTGGGTTTTAATGATTAAAACCATAAACCCGATTTGTCAGGCGAAGAATATCGGGATTTTACCACCCCTGCGAAACATTCCCCCAAAATCTTCGAATGGAGTGGACATTTGGCACGTGTGCAGTTACACCGAAGTTCGACCAGGGCGGGCTACCTCCACAACCACCCTGGCGATACGAGCTCACTGTCGTACGGAACATTCATCCACTTGAGACAGGAGATGCATACCGAGTCGGCTTCGTCCATTCCGCCACGAGGGGCGCCAGGCTAACGTGACGAACACTCCAAAGGTTCCGTCCACAAGCGGCCACAAGTCGTAGCACTTCCTGAGCGCCGCGAGCTGCACCAAATCGTCAAAGTCTCCCGGGTTGACAGTCCCTGCACTTGCGACAACATGACCTACAGCATGGTCACCCGCTTAGCAAGTTCTCATCCTCACCAAGCAACACCGACAAGGACAGCGTCAATTTATGGCCAGTATTGTGCACAATGACTCTGACATGACCCATCTGCATGCGAAAGAACGAATGCACCAACGCAATGCGATTCATGACTGAGAGAGAGCAGCAGCTCGACTTTGGCTACGATGATACACAAAGGAATGCACTGATCGCCCGTGCAGAGTGCCGCGCACACTTCAGGCCGTGCGCTGCGTCATCGAGGGGCAAACTCTGCATTGCGAGGAGATCCCAGGAAGACAACGACACTTTTTAGGTTACAGGACACTGATGGCGCGCTGGGTGGGGGTCTCGAGGACGGGGATTTCGCTCAGGGCTAACGCATTGACGTCGCTGACTTTGCTCTCGTCGAGTCCTCGGCGGGCGCGTCGCACCACTACGACGTACATGCCTACACCCACGCCAATGCACGCCATCGTGATGACGAGAATGCTGCTGAACGAATCCGATTTGGACAGCGATTGCTGCACAGAGATGTCCGTGGTGAAGGCCGAGACCGACGTGGTGGGCACGGTGGGGGTAAGCCCTGGTGGCGGCGACGGTCGGGGGGTATCGACCACGTTTTCCAACGGCCTGGATGTGGCTATGGTGCGGTCGATTGCCTCAGGCGATGGAATCGCCGCGGTTGATTCGATGGCTGTTGGCGACGCATTGGTCGTCAGTACGTCGAGCGATGCAGTGGTGGGGTTTACTGTTGCTGGCTCTGTAGCAAGTGGAGACTTTGTGCTTGCAGGGTCTGGTGTGGGCGTCGATGGAAGGGGACTGGCGGAAGAAGTTGGCGCAACTGATGGCGTGTCAGTTGGGAGCGGGACTTGGCTAGACGGAGAGACAATTGGAGTCTGAGGGGCAGGCGGCTCCGTGGGAAGAGCAGGTGGCCTATCTGTAGCTGGCTGTGTCGGTGGTAGGATAGGTGGTTCGGCAGGTGGCTGGGTCGGTGGTTGAGTAGGTGGCTGGGTCGGTGGTTCAGCAGGTGGCTGGGTCGGTGGTTCAGCAGGTGGCTGGGTCGGTGGTT
>NW_008580163.1:776937-788079 GCF_000520115.1 Aphanomyces invadans
TCGGCCACCAACGCCACCGTCGCTCGTATCGTTTCCCCACTGTGCGACGTCATCTCGACCTGTGTCCGACTCAAGTCCACCGTCCCCAGCACCGTCGACATGAAGTAGTACGCCGACGCAAAGATCGGCGCGTCGCCGCCGTTGATCCGCATGCTCTTGACGCCGTTCACGGCGTTGTCTGGCTGGACGTACAACCAGTGGATGCTGCTGCCGGACTTGGCGCACACTTGGACGCCACCGGCCACGGGACAGTCGACAAAGTCCCAACTGATCGCGAGGCGGTCCGTGGTGAACCCCGTCACTTGCTGGAACATGGGCAGGCTCATGTCGAGGTCGCCGTGGCTGCACTCGGGGCACCGGTCTGTGATTTGGCCCATGACGGAGCGCTTGGTTGGACACCGCGCGTCGACGCACGTGACGGACACACATCGTCCGCAGTGGACGCCATAGTCGTACTGGTTGTCGTTGATGGCCACGTGAAACTGAGGGGCTACCGGCAGCCACTTCATGAGGGCGCAGTTGCCGCCTTGGGGGTTCTCGCCATTGGGCGGGCCGTACGTGGTGGCAATCCCCGTGAAGGTTCCACCAGCCAGAATGGGTGCGATGCCGATCGCAATGGCTAGGACTTCACCAAGACCCATGGAAATGCAGAATGGCGAGCGGGGAGCGCCAGCCTCGCACCCTGCAGGCTTGCCCCACCCGATCGACTGGCGCAATGTTGACAGGTGGCGCTTGGAAATTACAGTTGCCAAGGATATGCAAACGCCCTGGAACAGTCGCCTTTTCGCGAAATATTTCACGAAATGACAGAAACAGCATGTGGATTGTTCAAAATGTTGATGAAATTGGAGTGATTTCAAGTGAGATGTGTCGGAGCTTGGAAAATACAATGGTCAGCAGCCAGGAGTGATATTTCCCATGACAGTTTTGTCCTTCCTTTACAAATTCAGGCGGCGCATGTCCCGCGCGCGCCATGGGGTTGTTCATGCTGCACGGGCTTGTGGGGGTCGGGGATGCGGCAAAGCGATTCACACACGAGTTTGCCTGGTGCGGAAGTCTCCGCACGAGAAGCCATGAAGCGCTCGTATCGAACCTGCCACCTGGTGTGCGACCCTCTCAATGAGTCGAGATTCAGGAACGTTCCAAGCCGGGCGATCGTTCCGTACGGTTTCTTGCACCGCTGACGGCGCTTGTCTCGTCGCTCGACTGGGCCGCTCTTGACACGGAGATGGGGGCGTCGCGGCGGAGGAGGCGCTGTTTGAATCCACGAGTTCATCCACATCTCGTCAATGCATGCGCTGTAGGCGGATGGTGGGCGGGATACGCTGCCCCACGCGCCGACTCATGCCATCGGATCCGCAACTACAACAGAGCTTTCGTGCGCTTCAATTCCGTTGCGCCGCTTTGACCGGCATCCACACCATTTTCTTTGCACGTCGAGCTATGTAGTACACTGGACATGTCTTTCGACGCTACACCGATCTATTCATGGCGTCGTTTGGCGTGCCGCTTCTTCTTCCTGGACGACGTGGCACTGGATGAGCGCCGTGGGCAATGCGCCGTCTTTGCCGACGCGAAATGCCGACCGAGCGCTTCCGCAACCTCTCGACGGTGCTGGACATGAACGTCGTGTCCCGCGTGCTCAAAGATGATAGCTGTCGTGTACTTGCCGCTTAGCGTCTGCGCGAGATACTCAGAGTTGTCTGGATGGAGCATCCGGTCCATCTTGGCGCCGATGATCATGATGGGGAAGCCCGAGTTCGCAATGACCTTGAGCCGGTCGCGGCTCACGTTGTGGAAGAGCACAGCGGTGTAATGGCCGATGATGCCGCTCAGCGACATCTGGACGTGGCTCAGGCGCTCCATGTGGTGCTTGTACAGCACGGCCTCCGTCGTCATGGTTGTGTCTGCGTCGCCTTTTGTCGACGATGCCTGCTGGAGGTACGACTCGGGGAATAGCACGCTGATCATTGTGGACGCGACGCGGTGGTGGGTTGGGTAAAGCAAATTCTGCACGAGGGATGCATAGGATGTAAGTTGGGGCAGGCCTGGCAGCGCGCCTTGTCGAAAGCCAGGGGTGGTCACCATCAGAGCCAGCGACAGAACACGCTCGGGTGCCATGTACGCAAGCTCTTGGGCAATCATGCCACCCATGCTCGAGCCAACGATGTGTGCTTTGGACCAGCGCAGATGATCCATGAGGTGGAGCGCGTCGCGGGCCATCTGAGACGTCGAGTACCATCCCCAAGGCTTGTCGGAGCCGCCGACACCGCGGTTGTCCATTGTCACTAGTTGATACGTCGACGACGCAGCGCCGTTCGCTGGATGCAAGAACGAAGACACGAGAGGAAGCCAAGCTTCCTTCTCGCCCTGCATTCCCATGAGCATCACGACTTTGTCTCGAGCGGTGTCGTCGCCGTGCATAGCATACTCGACGCGGAGGCCGTTGGGCAGACGCGTCTGCCGTACGTCGTTGAAGAGTGCGTCCCGCGTCGCCGCCGTGAAAACTTCGTGCAGGTCCAGCATATCGTCAGGAACGAAATATCGTCCGTCGCCTTACTTCTACTCGTACAGCATGAGTCGAGAACGTTTCCACGGCGGATGCTGCACCCACCGGCACGTCGGTTCCAAACAATATTGTTCAAGTTGTCACGTCGAGAAGACTTCTTCTTGACCTGATATATTATTAGAAGATAAAACCAACACTCTCAATACTGTGCACAAGAGGATACATTTTACAAGTCTATACATGCAATCTGAAGGTGGCATTGCTCCACAGCTTGATGGGCTGTCTAAGTGGACGCCGCGCTTGACGGCTCAAGGCGGCCGACAACCCGCGGTCGTCGCAGAGTTAGCTGTTGGCTGCAGTATGGCTTCAGAAGAAATAGATTGGACCGACAGTACAATCGCACGTTGCGTGGTGTTGTCGACGGTGGAGGTAGGCTCGCGTGCTTCACGGATTTACTTGAAGCTGCATACTTGCCATGTTGGTCTCGAGGGCCACTGCCTCGAGTGGTTGGCGTTCCATGAAATGCAAACAAAGGGCGATTGATGCTTGGTCATGCTCTCTCGTGGGTTTATGGATCGTAGCCTTCGCCTACCGGGCGATCTTGCCATTTCACCAAAGGTTGACGCGTCGTGATAGCTGAACGAATGAGCCTTTTGCTTGGTTGGGAGCTCACGCACTGGGCTGGTTGAATCATTTCATATCGGCCCGCTCCATCCCCCGCCACTTGTTGTGGCCAAGTCGTTTTCCTCGTCACCCCCCCGACCTGCCGATGTTGCAGACAAGAACTCAACGCAACTCACGTCGTACTTGGATTTGGCGGTAGTTGGATGCTTCACCGCCATGGTCTCCAGGGTCTGTAATATTGAGCTCTAACAACGTGCAGATGAGCCAGGATGTACCTGTCTGTGGTCAATGTATGGTTCGACTCATCCGCCCATGGTTGACCTTGTGAGGTTGGCAAACGTGCCGTGGAATGCTGCTACGAGCTGGATGCCCGTGCTTCGAGGAGTGTACAGGCACGTGTGGCAGGGACCTTTGCGTGCTCTCCCGGTCCGCTTCCAGGCGTTCGTGCGCCATCGGTCGCTTCAACCACATCTTTGAAGACAAAGGGACCGCGACGTGTGAGAGCCAATCACCCAAGGACATCTAGCCACGGTCGGGCGGCAGTACCCATTCCTCGACATCTCTCTCGAACCCGACGTATCCATTCCCATCCGAACGCATGCATGCTCCCCAGCCTGCTTCAGCTCACGCGCTCGTTTGCATAGCCGCGGGGAGAAAAAAGGAAGAGAAGCGGCTTTGAAGCGGTCTGGGGCCAACTGCCGTGGCGTGCTGAGCAGACGACCTCGTCACCGACTGTGCCAAGGTCTTGGCAATCACGACGCGTTCCAACGAGACATCGTGAAGCTTCGATTAGCCACATATTCGTTCTATCGAGGATTCTACATGGCTCAGTAAGGGTAGTCCAGTGCGATAGGCTTGGTCGGGAGGTCCGGCGCTTGCTGGTACGGCACTTCCACATTGTCTCGAATGAACAGAGCCCTTTGTTTCTACACATTGGAGGTGGGAGGCATGAATTCGTTGGTGCATCGTTTCCCAGCTTCCGTGCGCGATGACGCACCTGCAATTTGTACTCGGACGACTCGATCACGGTCGGGCGAACAGGAACGATGCTCGGAAGCTCCATGAGCGGTGGCGTGTACCATTCCATGACAGGCTGCTGGACCCTACACGCACTTCATGTCATCATCATGGACGACTGCACGCAGCATACTCGTGCAAGCGGTGCTTCTTGCGCAAGCGCGCAACGGTTTCTTCATCATCTTCCGTCTCATCGTCATCGTCGTCGTCGCGACGTTCCTTCTCGTTGAAGTACAGCCCTTCTTGGCCGACCCCCTCAGCCGTATCCTTGTCCCACGTTGCTGACGACTGGCGCTCCGGCGACCGCGCGCGCTTCCTCGAGTCCGCTGCATTCTCCTGCCTTCGGGCCAGCACGTCGCCGAGGACGTCAACTCGGAGTTTGTGTTCTTTCCACAGAGCGGCCAGGACAGCGTCGAGCCAGACCTTCTTGTCACGCACAGAGCTCGGCTGGCTGGCGTCCAATGTGGACATTGGAACGTTGGTGTGCTGAGCGAGGGTCTCCGCGATCGTGGCCGCAGTGGACGTCGCACATGCGTCCATGACATGGCGGTTGTTGGGCACGAGGGGGTCCTTTAGTGCATCGACCTTCGACTTGTCGGCCCACGTGAACGCGGGATTGCCCGCGTCGTCCTCGGTAACGACCAGCCGTTTGTCCTTTTCAATCATGTGGACGAGGTGATCCGCATACGCGTCCAGGTCAAACGATTGAGGCGGCGGGTACTTGGCGCGGATCGTCTGATGGATATTCTGGATGCGGTAGAACGAAAACAGCTTGAGTTGATGCAGCAAGCTCTTCTTCACTTGCGCCAGGTCTTTGTCCGCCATGGCAGTTGTCCACGACGGCGGGGCAGCTGTCGTAGATGGAGCCTTGGACGGAGATGCCGATGAGGGTACATGCTTTCCGAGGCCATTCACATCCCACGTGAGCTTGAGAGTGGACGACGAATCGTGGACTCGGACAAGCTGCAGATGCACCAGGCGGTCGAGCATGACCTGGACGACGTTATTGCCGTGTTCTTTCCACCTGTGCCCATTAACCTGAGACGCCATGGGGAAAAAGAGAGTGTGAGAGAGTGTACCATGACCGAAACGGCGCCAGCGGAGAAAAGGTGTCGTGAAAGCGCTGTAGAAGGGATTGTAGTTGCCCCATCGTGCTCACTGACCCAACTCGGATGGATTTGTTCGAGGCGAGGAACGTAAGTAGTTCCGATTCGCCGACCAACGGGGTGGTCGGCGCTGGTTTTGGTGGAGAACAAGCTGCTTCAACTGGGAGTTGTGGCGGCATGGTCGACGTCGGCGGTGCAACAGTTCCATCATTCATTGAGTCAGTCGGTGCGGAAACGACGGACGGCACTGCTGGAAGTTCCGATGTCGGTGCACTTGATGCTGGAAGTACGACGCAAGGCGGAGCCGATACATCAACACCTGGAACAACCAGAAACTGGTTGCCGACTTGATGGAGGCGGCCATCCGCTCGTAACTGTTCATGCACCTCCCTCGCCCATCGTGCAGCGTGGTCTTTGAACTGTGTGGCCGCATGGAAGATCTCAGATATATGCAGAGGGGCAGGGGTATCGCTTCGCGCAATCGCGCTTGCCATGAAGACTTTAACCCCCGACGCAATCTGCCCTTCGATCTCGCCCATCGCAATTCGACCTTGCCGCCAGCAACTGCGCCAAGGTATCCGGATAACGAGTCTTATCCGGCGAGCAAGGTATCCGGGATATCATCCGGGAAATTTGAATTTCGTGCACTTATTATGGTGATGGAATGGCGTCAATGGCGGCGGAAACGACCTCGCAGGTACGAAGGCGCATGCGCAGAACGAAGGGATATCGGTAGACGAATAGTAGGAACGGCGAGGGAACCACTCGTCACAAGGTCGGTCTCCATTGGTACGTGATAGTTTAATCGCTTGACGAGTCGTCACTGGATGCTTGATCATCATCATCGGATGCCAGCGCTCCGACAGACGAGCCTGTTGCCGTCTGTGAAGCAGGGGTTCCTCCCTCGTCATCCTCGTCGACCTCGTCCTCATCATAGTCGTCCGGGGTGCCCCCCACTTCGTCGTTATCGTCGTCGCCAAATTCTTTCTTGTCCTTGGTCGTCATCAATGCATATGGAGGGCGACGCAGGCATCTCCGCTTGTTGAACCAACGTCGAAGCTGTGTCATGTTCACGTCGACGGTTTGCTTTGGATCGCGCAGTGGCACGGCGTTCAGTGCATCGAGGTATTCTTCCATTTCAGCTTGAGACGGCTTGAACGTGTTTTGAAACCACGTTTCGAGGGCGGCCACTTGCTGCATCGAGAATTTCATCGGGCGGAGAAGTTTCGCCCCCTTCTTTCGCTTTGACGTAGTCCCACCAGGCTTGATTTCAGTAGCAGGCTGCGTCCCTAGCGGCGGGGGTGGTGGCGGCGATGAGGCAGACACAACGACTGGTGGTGGACCCGATGACCGTTTTGTCTTTTTCGCCATTGTCGCCTGCCCCAGAGACTCCATGAGTGCTTCCGTCGTTCGCCGCAACAGCGACGGCTTCTTGTACACCTTGAGCACGCGTTTCAAGTCTGAAACGAGACCCGTGCTTTGTCTCAGTTCGCTTGAAATGTCAAGGGACCGAAGCACATCCATCGCTTGTTGGATGCTGTTCGTGTTTGCAGTGGTCTTGGGGGCTTGCAGCAGGGTCTGCAGTCTTCGCTGGATCGCTTCGACTTCAAATTTTGATGCAACTTTGACCACAATCGCGTCATCCACGTCATCGACACCACCCGAGCTGACATGGAACAGAGTCGACGAGGAAGCTGAAGCACCACCATGGCCACCCGCCTGCAAAAGCCGTGGCTTCTTATCGGCGCTTTGCGGTCCTCCAGGAGCTAAGATCGCGTGCTGAGCTGCCGCGAGAAACTGATCCAAGTTGCGCTTGTGGCTGAAGGACGACGCTGCGTTCGAATACAGCGACGACGACAGACGGACGTGTTCCAGTTCTCGCACCAACTCGTCTGGGTTCACCGCTTCCCTCAGGGTCTGGATGCGGAGCTCCATGCGAGCGCGGACGGTGGCTTCTGCGGCGTGGAGGGACACTGGATCATTCGACCCCCCGGCTGCTTCCACTGCCTGCACGACAAGTCGCATGCGCTCACGAAAGCGCCGTCGCTTGAACCAGTCACGAACATGCTGCGGATGGACGAGGCTGAACGACGTCGTCGAGTACGGCGGATAGCTCAAGATAGAGCTCATGAGCTCGAGTTCGTCAGCTAACGGACGGGGGTAACTGTAGTACCAAGTCTGGAGCTTGGTTCGTTGCTCAGAGGTCAACGTGCGCGGGATGTGATGTCGGATTTGCGCGATCGCGGCAGACGTGGCAGCCGCCGCAGCGTTGTGGATGGAGGAGAACATTGTCTGGATGGACGACGAAGGGAGATGGAGCTTCTGGACGAGCAGCGCTTCATGGTGCATGCTCGTGGTTTGGATCATTTCAGCCAGTTCGCGAAACTTCTCTATGCTTGCTTCGATTTTGTACAAGACGCGATCGGTTTGATCTTCGGTGCCCTTGTCCAAAGACGGAGTTGCCGCCGACGTGGTAACCACCGAAGGCGGCGGGACGGTTGACGACGACGAGGCAGGCAACATGGATGTGCCCAACGCGTGAGACGCCATCGTCACAGATGGTGTGGAATGGGCCGACGAAGCAGCCTTTCGTTTCATCGTGTCGCGGATGTCAGAAATGTGTTTAATCTCCAAGAGAACGGAGTCGCATCCACTGACAAGTTGGTGCGTGGTCGACACGACAGAGGCATTGAAGTCCTTGGCAGCATCCACAGAGGTCTTCGTCAACTTGTCAATCTACGAGGAGTGGAGTTAGAAAAGCCTAGTCGATTCTCCCATCGTGAAAGAGAGATTTACCGCACGTACCAAGTTCATAGCAGGCTGCATGTCGATGGCGGCCCATGTCGTCAATTCATGGTCGTTGTCTTCGGAGGCTTCGTCGTCGGTCGCTGGAACATTCGACACTGTCGAGTCCATGGTCGCGGCAGACGTAGTAGATATTGAAGCAGACGTCGCGGCAACCTTCTTCTCGTCCGTTGCAGGTGACACGGACGATGGGGTGGACGACGGAGCAGATTTCGTTGAGGAGGGTTTCGGAGGTCGTAGCGGCACGTCCGAGTCCGACCCTGACGATGGCGTGTCCGAACCGAACATTTCGTCGACGTCCATGTCGTCTCGGTCGTCCACCGGCGTCCCGTCTCCTCCTCCGCGCTCCATCCGTCTCGTAGCCACTTATAAATTTCAAATATCCCCCGATTTTCCCATAATTTGTTCGGCGTCATGCGCCCCTGGAAGGAAACGAGCCATTCCGAGTCGCCCTCTTAAGTTTGATACTTCCCTGAAGTGCGAAATCCCTCTGTTCGTTTTACAATGCAGAAGTGTGTCTCATAATCATGATATTCATCATATATTTTTTCTTCGGAATATTGAATTGTTTTCCAGAAATTGACTCTATTTGTTACTAGCATGCGACAACGATTTCATGCGAATACAAATTTCAAGTCTAACTGCAGGATGTGGAATAATAGTGAAAAGGATTTGAGAGAATTTGTTGTACACAATGTGGTTAACGTGTACTATATGCGCAACAACTGATGATGGCAAATATATCCAATATTTTTTGCATTGGGCTGTTTTGAACGTCCAGTAGCTCTCTGAAGTGCGATTTTCGCCCAAAAGATCGCGATCGATATGCGGTCATAAACATCCCTGCATCGGCCGTGGCTTTGGCACCGCCCTGGAAATATCATCGTGCGACCTGAGCCATGACGAGCTACGGGACCCTGAGCGGCCACATTCGGCGTGCAGGTCTGGCTAGATTGATGATGGATCATGAACTTCCGGGTGAAACATTTGAGTGTGGGCAAGTTGATATGGATCGACTTGGGACCCCTGTATGTCGTACTACCTATAAATACCTGGTGCTTCGGCAGGCTACATGTGCGGGGCGAATGTGACAGCTTTGAGGCTGATATTACCCCACACAAGGCTGAGCTACGTCAGCCATCCGCATGAAGCAGCTTGCTGTAGCTCCGAGGAGCCGTCATGCAACCGAGTGACGTCGCCGTGTGCAAACATTTCACGATGGTGGCTTGGAACACGGCTACGCCACCGAAAGACACGAAAGGCCCTGCGTTCGACACCGTGGTAGGGTCGTCTCAAACACTTCCATCGCCATTCCTTCCATTCTTGTGGACTTTTGAAAACGCGATTAATGGCCGACCTATTCGATTTCTTGACCTTGCACCAATCCCTAGAAGGTGTTTCGAAGCTGTGTTCGCCACACGGGTGTACCACAACGCCCCATGTTGGGTGAGAGCTTCACCATCTCGTACAAGACGCATTTGCCATACCTATCCACTCTCGTATGCCCACATTGAGTGTTGCTGGGGTCATTGCGCTGGTCCCCCGAAGAAAACCCTCTCCAGCGTGCTAGTGCTGGTTTGTCGAGTACTTGAACGCGGGATCGATGTCATGGAAAAAATGCACAGAGGGATACAATTGAAGCGCGAGTCCATTCAAATCGCTCCGTGAAGATACTATTTCTCTTGTGATGTAGCAGGCGCGACTCCACTGAGGTTGTCTACTACCCCCGGACGCTTGAATGCATGGGGAAAGGGCCGCCTGGGGGTGCGCTCGAGTTGATGTCCCTCAAAACCACAAATTTCCCAAGATGCACTGTCGTATACCTGCACCACGCCCGTCCTACTCGACGTGGAACCACCACGAATCGAGTCATCGTGTCTCGCATGTTTGATGCCAAGTTGGTGGGGCAGGCAGCTCGATGGATCTGGAGGCTCTATTCGACACTCGATTGAACAACTCTATATCTCCAATATGCACGCGCGGATGGCGACGTCGCCTGGATGGCGTCATGGGGAACGTAGTCGCCATTTCCGTCCTCGGCATCTTCACACCACAACCCCGCGCGGCACTCGGCCTCGGGCTATTCCCCCACGGCCGACATCCCGCCCCGACAAGGCCGAACGACCTCAAGAACTTGCGGATTAGCCAATCCGATGGCGTGTTCACCTGACTTCCACGGAATTTCTCCGTTTTCGTGTCAAAATTAGAACTTAATGTAAAAACCCAAGGAAGAACCGACGCACTCTCCATCTCGCACCACGCACTAGATCATGGTGTCCAAGGCCGCCCAAGAATTCGTCGAGGCAACGATTGCCGCCAATACGATCACCGTCTTCACCACGGCGTACTGCCCGTACTGCACTCTCGTACGTGCCTTGGTCGCTGGCGGTCCTGTCCGGCTCATCGTCGACTGCGTAGGCCAAGCAAGTCCTCTCTGGCGTTGGTGCGGAGTACTCTGTGATTGACGTGGACAGCCTTCCAAACGGCAACGATGTCATGGATGTGCTCGAAGCGAAGACAGGTTCGTTGCTTCCCACAGCTGCTGTCGCCGACGGAGATTTGAACGAGTTTGCAGGTCGCGCCACTGTGCCGAATGTGTTTGTCAAGGGCATGAGCATTGGCGGTGGCTCGGACGTGGATGCGCTCCATAAGCAAGGCAAGTTGATCCCGTTACTTCAGGAAGCCGGTGCTTTGTGAAATATTGAGCAACATCCACAACATCACTCGAATCATGCGTCATCGAATTCCATGTGCCGTCACGAGCTCTTGCCTAACAACCACTGCATTCAACGTCGCCGCCGCCGCCGCCGCATACTTGATTTTTGCTACCCCACCGCCTGGTTGCGTCACTTTCAACCGCACGATGAAGCCGTGGAATGTCTATCTGGTATAACATCTTCGTAGCCGTGCGACGCTGATAAATGTTTGACGCTCTCTATTTGACTGCCTTGGTCATCCAATTGCCCACTCGCTCTCTTGTTGCATGGATCGGGCGAGTTTTCCTGCAGTTTAAGGCCTTGCTGTCGCGTCATTCTGCGTCTCAAGTCTGTTCGAAGCTGCGATTTGGAGACAATGACCTGG
>NW_008580163.1:794920-800269 GCF_000520115.1 Aphanomyces invadans
GTGGATACAAAGTTCGCTCTGGTTGGACAAATATCAAGTATTTTATGAAAGATTTTGTGGTGTACCAAACTTGAATGACCAGAACTGTATGTGTCAGCTGCGTTTGAACCAACCACACGTTTCTCGAAGTACTGTCTTGTCAGCATTGGTTTTCTGCCCGAAGTGCATATGCGTTAGCGGTGCGGCAGCTTTGTAACCGGGCGGGCCCACGCAAGAGGAAGGAGATGGTAATATGAAGTATGAATGAAGGATATGTTGCCATCTAGCTCTGCTAAATGACAAATGCCAAAGAAGATCCTGACATGCATCCGGATAACAATATCGAAGAACTGTTGCACCCTCCCCCTCTCAAACGAAACCAACGGGAGTCATGTCGCGGAGTGGTAGTGATGAACTTGGGTGACTGGATGGATTCGGCCATCAACATTACCGTAATGTTGGGGGGAACGTCGAACGCGGCGGGCAAGGGCAAAGCGAAGGAGATCTCCACCGGTGCCGAGGAGAGCGAAGTGTTTTTCATTGACTAGACCGGCCAAGAAGAGGCGGAAACGCCTGAGCTGTTCGTGATGATGCAGTCGGCCTCGAGTTGGTTAAAGTGACCTGATGTTTAAGCAGAACTGAGGCAGATAGCGGAGAGGGATATTGGAAAGTGCTTTCCAAATGTTGGGTTCGTTGGAGGCCGTAGAGCAATTGCTGCATGAACACCGCGAAGTAGCAGAACCGAAAGCCGAGGAAGTGGGGCGGGCTGCTCAAGAGGAGCAGAGTAGATTACGCGGCATTGAAGAAGCAGTGCTGGCGCAGAGCGCTGAAATGCCCGGTGTTACGACGACGACTTGAAACTTTGAAGAGCTCGCGATAATAGTACTGCTGTTGTGAACGATATCGGCGAAGCGTTGGAATGGACGGTGTCATGAGTGACGTGAACCTCGTCGCCGAAGGCGATAAAGTGTGTGCCGGCGCAGGCGTTCGAAGCGAACGCGTATTCAGCGGGGTTTGGGAGAGCTTGACTACTTCAAGTGCCACAGCTTGTGAATCTTAAACGCCATGACCACGATGACGATGGTGGCTGCTGATGGGCGAGGGTTCACGCGCAACAGAGACCGTATGCGCGAAAGCAATCCAAGTTGAGTGCTTGATGTGCGACACGTCGACGCGAAGGCGAGACCTTCCTGGAGTACATTAACGTGGTCGTGTACTCGTTGTTGCGCCCAAACGCATGATGTCAACGAAATTGGCGGACTGGTTGGCCGGCGACAGTGGGGACCTTGGCCTGGTCTTTGCCTAATATTGAGTTGACCCGTCGTGCGATTTAGGGGGTCTGCTTGTTGTGCTTGTCTCGCGGATCGTAGTTCGCACAGGAAGCGGCGCGAGCGCGAGGTAAGGTTGTGCAGGCTTCAACTTCTGACAACCATTTTGTAAATGAACCATCTGCGACGGCAAGCTCTCTCTGTCCTTCGTCCATCGCGAGTGGACTTCAAGTGGTGCGGTCAAGTTCAACGTCAACGACGGCGGGGGTGATATAAAAAAGATTTTAAAATTAAAATATTTGCGCCGTCGACTCTGCGAGCAGGGGTGCTGGGAGCGTCACCCCTACCAAAGGGACAGACGCATAACTTGTTTGAGGAGTCGAGGCAGACAGGGAGACTTGACCCTAGACAGCGATCGACGGGGCTGGATTGCGACCGCGGGTATGGAACAATGAATGCAGAACTGACAGCGGTGGTGTCGGCTCAGGATCATCGTTCGGAACTACCGGTGTTTCGGTCTAAACGCGCTCTATTGTGGGCTGAGGCGATGAAGTGGAAGGAAAGCCTGGAAGAACGTCAGGCGGTGGCGCACTTTGTATTTCCGTCACCATGAGCCCAGGAACAGCAGCAGGAGGAAGAAGAAGATGACCAAGAGGAGAAGTTGAAGTCGACGCGGGAACAGACATGCCGCCTCCGTCGGGGCCCGACATCGTAGAGGGTGAGATAACGTTTCAGTTTGCCGACGTAGTACGTCGGGTGCACTTTCCAATCGTTGTGGAGCTCGTGTTTGTAGGAAAGTCTAACTCACGACATTGAGGATAGCGAACGGGCTGTGCCAAGTGGAACGTAGGTCGGCGTTCGTGCTGGCTCCAGAGGCCACACGAAAAGCTAGAGTCCTGAAAGGACCGAATTGTCGAGGAGGACGATATCGCTGACAGAAAATTTCTCTGAGTTGGAGCGATCATGGCTGTCGGATTGTGTGGCCTGTCTGTGCTGAGCAATCGCGAGGTTGTCCTTGATCTTTTGTAGCACAGATTTGCGATGGACAAGGAAGTCCGTCAGGTTCTTTTTTAAAGAATATTAGTTGTTTATGATAGGCCACAATATAACAGGGCACCGGGGGAGGTCGCGGGTTGCGGCTAGCGCTTCATTATTGTCGAAAGAGCAACGGGAAGCGTCCTCCCTGAAACCGGAGTCGAGAAGTTGAGGGATTTAAGGGTGCTGTAAATGGACAGCAGAGTGAGGAGAGAAATTCTGGTACGACTGGACGGACGAATTGTACGCCAATCCGGCGCGGAGTAGATGGGCTGTGCCACCGAATACAGGCGCAAAATGTCTTCGAGCGTGCGGTTGGCACGCTCAGACTGGCCCACGGAATCGGGGCGATTGGACGTAGACATGGCGAGGTCGGTGTCACAGAGCTCAAACAGAGCCGACCAGATGTGAGACGTGAAGCGGGAGGCCAAATCGACAAAGACATAATCAAAGTAAAGACATGCGGAAACCATGCCGCTGACAGACTCGTTGAAGGGACGGCCACGATGTATTTGGACGCCCTGTCGACACAAACCATGATACGCGTGTGGCCACGAATGTCTCGCGGGAGTCCAAATACAAAGTCATTCCTAACCGATGACTAAAGTTCATCTGGAATCGACAACGGGTGTATGGGAAGTCGTGGTCTTGACGCGTAGACACGCGTAGCAGCGGGTGATGTGTCGTACAACAGCTTGTATTGACGAGGCCACCAGTAAGAACGGGACAACGCAGCGCACATTTTGTCGCGGCCGAAGTGACTGCCAATGGGTGATTCTCGATACGCACACAAAAGGGAGGAACGAATCGCACACCCCCAGGGACAACAATGCGCGTAGGCGTGTCCTAGGCAGGCTAATGGAAGAGTAGTCCATCACGAACAGGGTAACGATGATGCAAGGACGGTGAGCGCCGAAGCGTTGGATGATCGGGACGGTGAGGGCAATGAACACCGCCGAGCAAGCCGAGTCGAGGGAGTGCAGCTCGGACGCGATCATGGAGATTGGAATGGACAAACCGATCGAGGCAAGGTCGATTGACGCAGAGTAATCCGGACGCCGAGAGAGCGCGTCAACCAGGGCTTTGTCCTTGCCCCGTTTGTATTGAACTGAGACGTATTATTCGTCGAAGAAGCAAAGACAGCGAGTCATGCGAGCTGACATCTGAGGCATGTTGACGGCAGTCCGCAACGACGCGTGGTCGGGATAAACGATGAAGGGTCCGCGCCGATGAGGTAGACGCGGAAGTTGGTGAATACGCACTGATCGAGAGGAGCTCGAGATCGTGGATGGGGCACGAACGCTCGGCGATGTGGAGCTGGCGGCTTTGAAAGGACACGGGGCGCCAGCGACCATCTGCATTAGGATGCATCAAGCAACAGCCGATGACACATTGGGAAGCGTCATAAATGACGCTGAATGCCTTGCAAAAGACTTGGAGCGACTGTTCCGGGCGCTCTTGATGCTGGATTTGAGGGCGGCTAAGGCAGACTGATATTCGCTCTACAAACCCAAGGCGCGTCTTTGACGAGCAACCGAAAGAGACGTCGCGCGATGTCGGCGAAACAGCGAGAGTATTTGTGGAGGTAGGCGGCCAAGCCAATCCATCGGCGAAGTCCGGAGACCGAGGAAGGAGGAAGGGACTGGCCAGTCGACGATGGTCTTGACTTTGTCGTGATTAGCCCGACACCCGGGAATGCCGACGACGTCTCAAAGGAACTGTCCATCCATGTCTTCGACTGTATTGCGTAGCAGTGACCGTATGGAAACGTTGGGAACACTTGCTGTTCAATGAGGCCTCCTTGCTCACCCTTGATGACGAACATGGTAGTCAACCTCTTTCCGTCCAGACGAAGGCAAAGATAGCCGTTATTCTGCACGAGTGCTTCTTGCCTGCTGTCGGCTTTGCGTTGCCTCCTCGACGGGACAAAATGTATCGGGGCGGCAAATGGTACTGGATTCCGGTTTCGTCCACATGTAAACACATGTGTACGAACCATAGTCGTTGTGAAATCGAGCTACAAATACATCTCAAGTGCTCTATAGGTGCATGACGAACTTCTTCGATCTGCAGGCTTGCTGGTGTGGCGTAGCTGTTTCGGCGGAAGAACTCTTGCAAGAGCTTGAGACGGTGGCCCTACTCGAGTCCTGCTTTTGTCAGACTATGTATTGGGAGAACCAGAACGAGAAACATTTCGCTCTCCTCGCCACCGGTGGAGATCTCCTTCGCTTTGCGCTTGCCCGCCTCGTTCGACGTTCCCCCCAACATTACGGTAGTGTTGATGGCCGAATCCATCAAGTAACCCAAGTCCATCACTACCACTCCGCGACATGACTCCCGTCGGTTTCGTTTGAAGGGGGAGGGTGTAACAGTTCTTCGGCATTGTTATCCGCAGCAGTGGCGACCAAACCGTTTTTGTGCTGTTTGCAGTATGCCTCAAATTGGCATTGGTATGTTGCACAGGTTCTGCGTGTTGACGCTCCATGGAAGGAGTCTTGAATGGTCTGCTTGCTCGGTGCGCCCTCCATCATTTTTGAATCTGGAGCGCAGTTGAAACTGCTTATGGCTTTGTCCAATCACAGCATGTACATGTTAAATGCTAAGGATATGTTTCGACTCCGACGATATCCTCGTCCAATAGTAAACTGAGAAATTCTTTTGACCAATGTGAAGCGACAAAACCTGTCGGATGACCAATCGAGCTGCAGAAAATTGTTGGATATTTGTCGTGGGTGAAGTATGTGTTATTTTGGAGTTGAATACAAAAATCAAACATACTTTTAATCAAGTGAAAAGGTACCTGACAATTTTGTGGAACGAAGTATTATTGCTGAAGTTGCCATCGATTGGCTAAAATACCTTGTGTGTCTGTCAAAACTTCGACGAGCCTCGACTTACTGTATGTCCGCCACAACGAAATTGTTGAATGAGTAAATAAACCCACCCCACAAGGAAGCCAACTATTGAAATAATTTTCTATACAAACGGTAGGTTATCTGTATAATTGATATCAATATTCCAATCCAACTCAACAAAATGTGGAATTAATTTTTACACGTAACCAAAA